>NW_020664980.1:5110528-5117069 GCF_002925995.2 Terrapene triunguis | reverse complement strand
AAGGAATATTTTTCTGTATTTTTTCCAGTTTGCTAATTTTGTGCTCTTCACAGCTGTTTGTGTAGAATCAGTTTCCCTGTATAGTCAGTTTCTCTTGTTGTTTGGATAGATCTTTCATATAAACAGCAAAGGAGAGGAAGACTTTTTTTTAAAATATAGGAAACTGATTATCAAAGTACCATGACTAGTACAGGGCTGGTGGAGTACCTGAAACTATTTGTATCTCTTTTTTAAGATGGCTAGATTTCAAATGTACAATCTTCAACACATCTGCTTTCACCACACTACCAGGTAATCTCAATGACACATTAATGGAGTTCTAACAGTAATAAAGGTGGGTCCGATCAGCTTGAAAGTGACACAGATGATCGAACAGTGACCAAAGGTGTCTAGGTGCTTCACAGAAGAAATACACAACCCCTACCCCAAAGAGTTTACAGTCTAAATTGTAGGTGTGACAACTAATAGAGGTGACAAATAGTAAGGAGGCAACAGAGCTTTTACAGAAGCCAAAAAGACGAATAAAAATGTTTCCTTGGCCGTTTTTAAATCCAGTGGAAACCGTATTTTATTTGATCCCCCTGCCAGGTCTGCAACCCAGACAATGCAGAATTGAGCTAATGCAGAAGAGCCCGGATGTGAAACTGACTAGCCTGTTTTCACTGCAATGGAAAATGGAAATAGACAGTATAAAAGAGTAAAGTTAGATATTTAAACTGTAATAGCTACGGTGTCATTGGTATCCTACAAGGAAGGAAATCAGGCCCTGATCCCGCAGCTCTTACTCAAATCATTAGTCCCATTTGACTAGTCCACAGCAGCCGCATCTTCTGTAATGCTTCTGTTCTTTGGTACCAACAGCAGCTAAGGAGAATTACTACTTTCATTCACAAACATACGGAAGAGGCTGTGCAGGGAGAGGTCCAGATAAGTTTTCCCACTTCTGACAAGTCAGGCCTTCCTGGGGCTATGGAGACCCTTCCTCCAGTTTATTCACACCCCAATCAGCTTGCAGTGGGTCTGTGAATAATTCTGAAGCTTTAGCCTTTTCCTCTTAGATGAGAAAAAATACTTTTTGTAAGCTTTGCAACATGGTAATTATTCACTTACTACAGCTCTGCAATACACCGACTCCCCCAATGAAAGGCTGGCAGTATTAAATAACATCCTCCCAGTCACTTAGTGCCCCAATGAGAGGCTGCCATCGGCATTTTACTCAGAGCCTTCGAATGTGCTCTTTGAAGATTTTCTATGCCTTGAGATATTATTTGGAGTTTTAACAGGGACACTAAGGGCTTATTTGTATTAAGAACCTATGATTTGGTGGGGAATGAAAGAATTATCAGAAGATTGGGATCAAATTCATTAACAGCTCCAAAGTCCTATAAATATTTTAACTAAGTCAATCGTGCCAGAGAATCTCTGAGTGAGCTGCACAGTATACCATTTAAACTGCACAAACGGGCAGCATTAGTTTCATAATGCTGTGGCTGAGGATGCCAGAGGAAACTTCATGACACCAGCCATTGGCCAGAAGGAAATGGATTTCTTCCTATGTTTTGGTTGTTTGGTCGTCAGGACAAGGACCCCACAGGTGAAGTACCGAGCAAACTTTTGGCAGTATAAATGAAACCATTAATAACAATAAATTTGCAAAACACTAGGGATACCTGATCAAGACAGGCCGAGAAATATACCATTTCAAACCAGTATCCACTCGCTCAGCCATCTGAGCAGTTATATGCCTCACATACACACTGTGGGTGAGGTAATACCTTTTATTGGACCAACTTCTGTTGCTGCAAGACACAAGCTTTTGAGCTCCCCAGAGCTCTTCAGGTCTGGTCATATACAAACTGACATTCATACCTTTGCCTTGATTATAACACATCCTCCCCCAGCACCTCTTGCAGCTAGAAGATCACACCTACTGACTTTTGAAGGCTACAAAAAGGGACACAGGGGAGAAGGAGGAATAGAGTCACACTTTTAACTACTACTTTAGGTGCATCCATGCCCCCACCAACAAGACATCAAAGCCTTAATCCAATGGATTCAAACAGTCTTTGAGGGCTTGTCTACCCCACGCAGCTTTCAGCGACAAGGCTGTGTCCACACAGCCTTGTCGCTAAAAGTCAGCATGTGTAAACGCTCTTTGTCAGTACTTTGTTAACACTTTTGTCGACAAAATACATCCAGCCCCACAAGCGGCATTAGCTTTGTCGGCAGGAGAGTGCTCCTACCAACAAAGCCGCGTTCACACTGCCACTTGCATCGGCAAAACTTTTGTCTTTCACGGGGGGGGGGAGGGGGGGCTGGAGAGTGTTCAAGTACCCATGAAAGCAGGGCCGGCTCCAGGCACCAGCCCACCAAGCTGGTGCTTGGGGCGGCACCTGGAGGGGGGCGGCGCGGCGCTCCGGCCGCCGGGGAGAGCGGGGCCACGGCCGGGCTCGCCACCCTCCCCCCAGAGCTCTGGCCACCCTCCCCCCCCCGGCGCCCTCCCCCCGGCTGCCGCCCTCTCGCCGCCCTGCCCCCTGCGCTCTGGCCACCGGGGGGGGGGGGGCGCCCCGGGCGGGGCCCGCCCCCCCCCGCGGCGGGCGGCCGCCCCCCCCCCCCCCCGGGGGGGGGGGGGGGGGGGCGGAGGCTTTTTTTGCCTGGGGCGGCAAAAAAGCCAGAGCCGGCCCTGCATGAAAGACAAAAGTTTTGGACAACTTCGCAGTGTAGACATACCCTAAGGAGAGCTAAGATTTCATTAAGAATAGAGTGGAAAAGGTGATAAGTATTTTACTACAAAACAGAGACTACACTCTAAAGTAAATACAGTTGGGTGTGGGGAGGTGTAGTGTATCAGAATTCAGCAGTATTCCCTTAAATAGTTTGCAAGCCAACTACTGGTCCCCACTGTCTTCTATGTCTCAGAAGCGACCGGAGCAGCAGCGTGCATGTGTAGCCAGGCCCTATACACTGTATATAGTCAGCAGACACAGCTCTTTGGACCCCATTTTGCCTGTGTGGTTCCTTTCTGTTATGTTTGTGGTGTGATTTGCTCTTTACACCCAGGAGGAACAAATCACTGACAACAGAAAGCAGGTGTTGCTACCCTGTTTCCCCGAAAGTAAGACATCCCCCGAAAATAAGACCTACTTCCAGTTTTGCCCTTCGCTGTAATATAAGGCATCCCCCGAAAATAAGACCTCCCCGATAATAAGGCCACCCCGGAATATAAGGCCCCGAAGCTCCAGGAAAAATAAGACCTCCCCTGAAAATAAGACCTAGCGCATCTTTGGGAGCAAAAATTAATATAAGACACTGTCTTATTTTCGGGGAAACACGGTATGAGGCAGTAGCTCCTCACATTTTCCTGTCACAGCCTCTTCCTACTCATGTCCTGGATGCCGTTCCCTTGGACATCTGCCATCATCTCTCCTTTTGCCCGCCACCCAACCATTCCTCTCTTTTTCCCTCATATATTTTTTCTTGCATTCTCCCTCCTCTTTCCCCTGCTCACCTGAAATCTCCCTGCTTCTCAGGAGGTGCGAGGCATCCATCAGCAACTTCCTCAGAGTGAGACGCACGCGCTCTTGCGCTGAGAGAAGTATCACGGGAGCCAAGCAAATGCAAGATTGGGTTGATGTGCAGCTACCCGAGCCTGCACTGCTGTACAGATGAGCTGCACGCATGTGACCAGCTGCATTCAGGGGCCTATGGAGGAGCAAGGAGCGTAGGAAGGTGGCCTTCAAGGAACAACCTTAGCAGGACTATTTTCAAAGCCCAAAGGGTCCAATTCCATGAGGTGTTGATTTCCACTACCATTTTAGGAGCTGAGGGCCTTCAGCACCTCGTAGGATGTAGCCTCTGCTCTCTACAGTCACCAACTGGCCAGAAACCAGATCATTAATGGAAGGTGAACATTTTGTCCTTTTTCAAAACAGAAAGTGCCCAAGGAGAGGCTGCACCAGAAAAAGGTCAGAGGGACCAAACCAGGAAGCTTTTGAACGAAGGGGTGGGCTTCAGACATTCTACATACTAACAAGCCTCAGCTAGCAGGAAAAGGTAATAAAGGAACAAAGAGGAAAAAAATAGCAGCCTCCAGTTTGGTTGTGGCCCTTTAATGAAGTCAGATGTAGTTTTCCTGCTCCCAAACTCTTCCTGTTTTCATCCCCAAATTAGCATCAATTTCAAACTCCATCATCCCATTTTCCAGCCCCTACTCCCAAGAAGATTCTTTTCACTGCAACATGTGCACTTTATAGGGAACGCCACCATCAGACTAACTCTGCTTCCTCTCGCGTGTACCATTTCCCCAGCAGGCCTCTGGCGAAGAAAGGAGTCGTGCTGTCTTTGCCTGCCGTGGATCTGACCCGTGGGTTCTCAGAAATGCAGGTGGCAGTGTGTGCAGGGCAGTACTCAAAAGGGACTATCAGCAGAGACTCACCTGCAAAAGTCCTCCTGCTTTACTTGACCTAAAAATCTGGTCTTTGCCAACTGCCAGTTTTAATCTTAACCTCATTTTAATGAGAAATGCTGTTTGACAACTGACACTTGTGTTTTTAACAGGCAACAACCCTGACACTTTTAAATGATTTTGTTTTTTTCTTAATGCGGCAACTCAAAGCAAAAAATAAGCAGGTGCCACATGCCCAATTTATTTGGTTAAGTCTGATGCCCAATATGTTCTTTAAAAGCTTAGTCCCTACTCTGGCAAACATATGAGCAACTTGCAAGTAAAGTTTTGAGGATCAAGACCTAATATCTAAATCCTGCAGCTGTTACTCAGGCAAAACACCACAGGAGTGAGAACTATTGGGCTTGGACCCTAAGGGATTATATAAATGTGGCACTTTCTTGTTTCTAAAACTTCCCCCCTCCCCTTCTATGGCAAATTAAAGCATGTGAAACAAAGACAAATAGCAGGCAGTTTTCCCAGGCAAAGACATAACAGAAAAAAAAATGGTTCTTTTTCATAATAAATAAAAATGGCTTTATTTTAAGAAAGTCCCAGATTGTAAATTTAACAGGTACAGGGTTCACCACCAATGAGCCCAGCCCTTGAGAACACTCCCTGCAGTGTCGTCATGGCTTGGAAGAATAAAAATCAGAATAAAATCGCTGACCACCTTAACTCCAGCCAAGGTGTCTAATTAGAACTAAGGTTGCCAATTTTGGTTGGACGTTTTCTTGGAAATTTAAACCCATGACATAATCTTTAATTAAAGATTAATCTTTAATTCCTGGAGACTCCAGGCCAATCCTGGAGGGCTGGCAACCCTAATTAGAACACGGTTGAGGCTGCAGCATTCCAAGAGCTAATCCGATAATTAGGAGGACGAATGGTTGGACTGGAACGGAGTCCTCTAGTTTCAATGCCAGGAAACTGACAAGTTTCACTGACAGCCATGTTTAAAGCTTGCATCTCTGAGCCTTTCTGTTTACTGCTTTCTCCAGTAAATCAATGGAAGCCAACCCCACACAGTCACTGCGTTGCATTGAAGGGCTTCTCCAGCTTGGAAACTCTCATGGACAGAATATGTTTTCATTTACAGAGCGCCCTCGGTTCTAGGGAAGTAGGTAAGAGTTACATGTGCATAGTGCAGAATTTGGCCCTTAGAGCCAGCAAGCAGCCCAAGAGCCCGGATTCAAACACCGTCACACCAGGAGCTGAATTTTGTAGCTTGGGTAAGCTATAAAATTGGCATCGTTAGCCCAGCACCCATCAGTACCCCGTAACATCAAATGTATTATGAGGTTTGTTCTTTTGTATTACAGTAGCACCCAGGGGGGAGGGGCAGTCAGGGATCATGGCCCCATGTTGCAAGCACTGTACAAAACACAGCGAACAGATGGAGCAAAGAGTTTACAGTCTAACCAAACTACAGTGTGAACAGGATACAAGGAGAAACTAATGTTAAGGAGACAGATTGCAGTTCCCAGCCCTCAGTTATTCAAAAACGTGAGATGAAAAGAAGGAGGGAAGTTATATTTTTATATACAAAATATCCCTTAGGTGCCATTTCTGGGGCCAAACCTGTGAGGTTCTGAATACTCTCAGCACAACTGGTCCTCGCAGGGAGTGGAGGATGCTCAGCAGATGGCAGGATCAGGCCTCTTATTAATCACAAAGCAAATGACTTTACCTCAGAGGTGGGCAAACCACGGCCCGCGGGCCACATCCGGCCCACGGGACCGTCCTGCCCGGCCCCCGAGCTCCTGGCCCGGGAGGCTAGCCCCGGCCCCTCCCCTGCTGTTCCCCCTCCCCCACAGCCTCAGCTTGCTTGCTCCGCCACCGGCGCAATGCTCTGGGCGGCGGGGCTGTGAGCTCCTGGGGCAGTGCAGCTCTGTGCTGCATGGTGGCGGTGTGGCCACGGCTGTAGCGCCACCAGCCACCGGTGCTCCAGGCAGCGTGGTAAGGGGGCAGGGAGTGGGGGGGTGAGATAGAGGGCAGGGGAGTTCGGGGGGTGGTCAGGGGGCGGGGGTGTGGATATGGGTTGAGGCGGTCGGGGAGGGAACAGGGGGTTGAATGGGGGCAGGGGTCCTGGGGGGG
>NW_020664980.1:5100078-5110428 GCF_002925995.2 Terrapene triunguis | reverse complement strand
CACCAGCCACCGGTGCTCCAGGCAGCGTGGTAAGGGGGCAGGGAGTGGGGGGGTGAGATAGAGGGCAGGGGAGTTCGGGGGGTGGTCAGGGGGCGGGGGTGTGGATATGGGTTGAGGCGGTCGGGGAGGGAACAGGGGGTTGAATGGGGGCAGGGGTCCTGGGGGGGCAGTCAGGAAGGAACGGGGGTTGGATGGGGCGGCAGGGGGCAGTCAGGGGACAGGGAGAAGGGGTGGTTGGATGGGGCAGGGGTCCCGGGGGGGCAGTCAGGAATGAGAGGAGGAGTTGGATGGGGCAGCGGGGGTCCAGGGGTGGTCAGGGGACAGGGAGCGGGGTGTGTGGATGGGGAAGGGGTCCTGAAGGGGCTGTCAGGGAACAAGGGGGGTTGGATGTGGCAGGAGTCCCTGCGGGGGGTAGATAGGAGGTGGGGGCCGGGCCACAACTCCCTCCCCTAACCAGCCCTCCATATAATTCACGAAACCCGATGCGGCCCTCAGGCCAAAAAGTTTGCCCACCCCTTCTTTACCTTCTCGTTCTCCGCTCCCTGGCACAATGGTACATGCATCAAACACTCTGATTAATGCAAAAGTCAATGGCATTGATTAAGATGTTATTCACTTGTCTCCTGAATGAAAAATGAATGGCACAGGGAAATTACTCATTCCTGCTGCAGCTCTGCAGTAATTCAGGCCCCTCCAAAGGAATCTTAATTATGACTAAGGGGGGGCAGGGAGGAGGAAGATTACGCAGAATAACTTGGCTAACCTTTTGACAGGTAAGTGGGCAGGGTGAGGCAGTCTCAGAGGCTTACTCATTACCTTTGTCTGTCTGTCCTTCCCACCACCCACAATGTGTATCTGGACCACACAGCTCCCTGCTGGTTTGGATTTCAGACCTGTGCAAGAGCGAGAGATCATGTTGTCCTCTAACGACTGCAGCCTACACAGGATACAAACCCTAATATAAAACTACAACAATACTACCATACATGGAAGGCATGATCCTGGGAGGCACTGAGAGCCCACAACCAGATCAGACCGTCCGTCACATAGGGCGCTTTCCTCTGACTATCTCCAAGTGCTTTACAGAGACAGAGATGTTATTATCCTCACTTTATAGATGGGGAAACCGAGGCATAGGTCGGTTGAGTGATTTGTCTAAGGTCACACAGGGAGTCAGTGTCCGAAATAAAACACAGGTTTCCTGACGCCAGCCCCTGGCTCCAACCAGGACTGTTTCAAAGTTAATGCTAGTTTCTATATCAATAATATGCCAGATGATTTTCTTTCAAGTTTCCACCCTTCTGATCCTACATCTTTTACTTTACTAAATCCTTTCTTATGTTATTAAATAGACCACCCACCAACTGACACTTTTCAGGGGCTGAGCAGCAGGTACCGCAGACTTTCACGGAGTAAAGCTTCTTTATCTGGGCCTGGCAGATTAGGAGGAGTAATGGCAAAGCCACTATCTGACCTTTCAGGAGCACTTTTATGATACTGGCAATGCTCAGACTAAAATTCACAACAGACCCAGGATTTTTTTTACAGATTAAAACGTTACCTTCCCTGAACCCATGTGCTGAGCACTATTAAATAATATATTACCGCTCTCTCAAGCAAGTTTGACATTATGTAAAAACGCTAGTTAGAGAATAATAGCATCAAAGAGGTAGTAAAATCATAGCTCAGGATAGGTTAATGATGGCTAAGAGGTGCTGAGGCAGACAGCACAGCAAGTATCCATGCAGGGTTTAGGTAAACTATCCATACTCTTATAGAGGCAGTTGATAATCATAGCACAGTTAGCTGTGGCCTGATGAGCAGAGTGCTCAGCATTAAAATTCACCATATGATGAGATATTGATGGTACAAAGCTAGACAGAAGAGAGGAGACTCCCTGACCTTTGTGATGCTAAAAAACTGTGACATCTAATAGCCATGCAGGTGATACTGAGTCTCAACTGGGCCCCAATTCAGCTAAGCACTTAAGCACCCACTGAAGAGTCACTGAAGTCAGTAGGACAGAAGCATATCTGTGTTTTGTTGAATCAGGGCCTGGTATTTCAAAGCAAAGGCAAAAGTCCAACGGATCAATAAGAGCATTTAAACGTGGGGTTTGTATTCCTTATTTGTATGATGATTGCCGTCTGCTGCATTTGAGCTTCTCTCTTTCGCCTCAGCACAGAGTTGGCTGGGTTATTATGTGGCTAGCAGAGAGGAAAGCATGTCTTTGTATCTGCTGTTCTCTGCTCTTTATGTTTTCTGGGTGCACCTGTGCTGAAGGTTCAGTGACATTCTCCCACCATGGGAGGTGCTAGCATACAACTGGGCCCCCAGAGTTTTATAAATTGTGCTGTCTAGCCCTGAACAGATCTAGTCGACATGGTGGTAAAATATCTCAGCCAAGGCAAGGCATCATCGGCTCATCATCAGGTTCATTCTTGGAGCCCTCCTTAACAGAGCTACTCACATAAGCAGTATCCCCGACCACAAACGTTTGAAAATCAGGAGTCAGGCCCTACAAATCAGGACATTATTTTAGCCAATGAGGTTCTGAAAATAATAAATTTTGGTTTCCTTCTTTGGATTTGTCTTCTGACTTTTGAACCTGAAGGGGTCAAATTTTCAAGCTTTTTTCTGCAACCATGAAGGTTAGAAACTTACTTTTCATTCATATAAAAACAGAGATTCTCACCTAATCATCTGACTCCAAAAGCTGGCGATTTATGAAACACCACCAAATATCATGGGACATGATAAAATCACCAGAGCTGGCACACTGGAGAAAGGCTCTACCAGGTTTAACACACAGTTTCCTAACAGGGACTTTTCTTTCTTTCTTCTTCCTTCTTTTTTTGTTTTGGTCCAAACAGGCCAAAAACCATGTTCTTAAACAGCTGGCCCACAACAATGTTTAAACATGGTTATTTGTGCAATGTGGCTGTGGCTATGAAAGAGCTGCTCAACACTAGGCATCCCTCTCAAGTGCACCTCATTTGACAGGATGTCACGCATTTCATTCCCAAATTGCCTGTGGCCCACACAAATTGAGTGCCCCCCCGGCCCCCACTCACTTTCATTGTGGAAAATTATTGACATCAGAAATGAAGGATCATGACACAGAAGCTAAGGAGAGAGCCAGTTACACTAAAGGAATGGATCTGGCTGAATTTTAAGCTTCCTGGATTAATAATTTATTGGTGTCGCTCCTTTTTGGCCTCTCTCACAAATGGCCTTGGCAAGGCGAGAGGTATGAAACCGGCATACACCATCCACTCCTGGACATCCTCCACAGGGCAGGGGAAGAGAGGATGTAAACTCTATCCCCTTCTGCTCACCCCAACTATTCCCTCTGCCCTCACAAGGCCCCCAGACTGCGACAAGAGCCCTCCGCAGGGTCCAGACAAGAGAGACAAGGGAATGCTGCCATGGAGGTACTGATCCCCCCTGCCTTCCACAGAGGGGGGTTCAGAACCACACATGGAGAAACTCAGGGAGGGCAGGGGGTGATCTGGCCCTATATTAACAACTGGCTCCTCTAGGCAGCTCTGCGAGACCTCTTCCTTACCAGTTCAGTGTTGGTGTTACCCTGGTGATATTGCTACCCTGCATCAAAGTTCTCAGCACCGTACAGCGTATTTGCATTTCCTTCTCCACTGAGGCCCACAAGCACGCTCCAAAATAAGCACTGCAGATTTCACATTTGAGTTTTGACATCACAGCCATAGCATTTCTTTGTACCAAGGAGACTATCTTGCTTGATTCCCGTTGCGTAGAACTCACGACAACAAAGCCTGCAACGAAGCTCCGGGCCTGCACTGCACTCTCCAGAATTAAAAATCACACACAGGAAAAACAATCCCTACCCAGCCCCACCCTTCCATTTTAACCCTTTTCTTAAGAATGTCAAGAATTTCACAGAACACTCATGCCATTATTCAATGTCTCTCCCAGCTTCAAGATGCCCAGACTTGGCACCAAATGTCATCAAAGAAACCAAACACAGAACAACAAAATCTATGTTAAATAAAATTAAACACGGTGACTTAAAATTGCAGAGGCAAGAAAAGTCAGAGTTTGGATCCTCCTCTCCTCATCAAGTGACACTAGCAAAAGATGAAAACAAACTGCGCCCACCCTGAAAGTTTGTGGGCTGATTTTCAGAGGTTCATAGCAACCCCAAAGCCCATAGAAGTCATTGGGAGCTGCAGGTGTTCAACGTCTTTGCAAATCAGTCCATTGTTGTTTATTTTTCACACTGCCCTTCCTATACCATAGGTCCCTGATCCTGGACTACCGTAGCCAGGCACCTCCCAAGGAAATAAAGTGCTCTGTTTTCTGTATGTTTAAATCCAGGGTCCTGGGTTTGATTTCTAGGGTCACCCAGCTATGTAAGTGTTGTTATCAGGCTCATTTAACAAACAGAACTCCATTTAAGGACTAATTTTGCACTTCTTACGCAAACAAAACTCCCAAATTGCTCCCCTTTGCCTAAATGGTGGTGTGATTTCTCACGCCACCTTGTAACAATATTTAAATAGCAAACCAAAAGCTGAGCAATCTCAGAACCAATCTAGAAGCCTGGATTTCTATATGCCTGCACATCAGAGCGCTTTCCTCAGCTCTTGGAAGCAAACAGTTGTATTATATACCCACACTTCTACCGTTTCCCACTGCGCTTAACCAGCCTTTCTCCCCCAGATCAGCTCTTCACAGAATTATGTGGATTGCTATTTGCTTTGCATCATCATCTGGGGGGGAGGGGTGTTAATTTTTTTTTATAAGCAACATTTATTGTGCCAGGTAAAACTTCAGCGAGGGTATACATTGCTGCCCATCTCATCTTATATACTGTACATCCATCTAAGAACAAACACTACCTACAAATACAGCACCAGTTCAGCTTTTTACAAATGAACTGACCAGCTCTGCCTTATATTCCCCTTTAAGCCTTTTAACTGATAAAAACCATATGGAAATTTGCTTTCTGATCTCTTAGCCATTCCGTTTCTATGTTTGCAAGGTCTAATCACATTAATTAAACGAGGATTAGACATAAGTTTTGTCATTGCCACTAAACACCCAGAAGACTGCGCCACACATGAGCTTCGAAAAAAATGCCATATCTGGGCTGCCTATCAGTGATGCTAGAGCAGTGTTTCTCAAACTTGGGATGCCGCTTGTGCAGGGAAAGCCCCTGGCGGCCGGGCCGGTTTGTTTACCTGCCCCGTCCTCAGCTCTGGCCGATCGCAGCTCCCACTGGCCGCGGTTCACTGCTCCAGGCCAATGGGAGCTGCTGGAAGTGGCACAGGCCGAGGGACTTAGGCTATGGCTACACTGGCGCTTTACAGCGCTGCAACTTTCTCACTCGGGGTGTGAAAAAACACCCCCCTGAGCGCAGCAAGTTACAGCGCTGTAAAGTGCCAGTGTAAACAGTGCCCCAGCGCTGTAAGCTAATCCCCTCGGGGAGGTGGAGTCTGGCACCGCAACCACACTCGCACTTCAAAGCGCTGCTGCGGGAGCGCTCCCGCGGCAGCGCTTTGGAGTTTCGAGTGTAGCCATGCCCTTACTGGCCGCCACTTCCAGCAGCTCCCATTGGCCTGGAGCAGTGAACCGCGGCCAGTGGGAACCGCGATCGGCCGGACCTGCGGACGGGGCAGGTAAACAAACCGGCCCAGCCCGCCAGGGGCTTTCCCTGCACAAGCGACGATCCCAGTTTGAGAAACACTGTGCTAGAGAGACAAGGTGGTGAGAACAGAAGTTGGTCCAATAAAAGATATTACCTCACCCACCGTGTCACTCTAATATCCTGGGACTGACACGGCTACAACACTGCATACAATATCTACCATGACATATAAAGCTGTGCTCAGATGCCTCTCCCATCTTTTATTGGACCAACTATAAATGGAAAGAATATCCAGTTTCAGGAACATAACATTTAAACATGCTAAGAAAACTCCCCCACAATATTCAGTTTAAGATTTAAAGACAAAACCATGTAGAGCAACACAATCTATAGGAAACAGTCAGCTCAAGCTTCAGGTACGGGGGTAAAAACGAGTTTTGCAAAACCTCATCTGAATAGATATGTTCTCATGAAGGCTTCTTTTATTTTCTAAATAGTTATCAAAAAGGTGGGGGCCTTGGTTTTTAATTTAAACTTTCCCATACAATGAGCACAATCCTATTTCTGCTAAGTCAGTGGCAGAATTCTAATGGTCTTCAATGGGGACACAAGCAGGCCCAGAGCCCCAGAACACCAACTCAGGAAAGCAAGAACCACAGAACATATTGTCTCCCAAAGCTTACTGAAGTCAGTGGAAAGATGCCCATTGACACAACAGACCTTGGTTCGGTCCCAAAGTACACCTGTAACTCTGTGTGCACTGAAGAAAGAAGATACCTCATAATAGATATTTGTGGATAATATATTTTATTGGACTAACTTCTGTTGGTGAGAGAGACACGTTTTTGAGTTCTGTGTAAGCTCGAAAGCGTGTCTCTCTCACCAACAGAATTTGGTCCAATCAAATATATTACCTCACCCACCATCTCTCTCTAATATCCTGCAACCAACACAAATACGTCACACTGCATACAATATCTATCATGTCATATAGAGCTGTGCTCAGATGCCTCTCCCATGTTAAAAGCAAAACTAAAACAAACCACTGTGTTTTCTTGTTTTATCTGGTATTTGGACCCATAAGCTATATATTCAGGCTCTGAATGAGCAAGCCAGGCGCTCCACATAGAAAGTCTTTTGCAAATACAAACTTTGCCTTTGAGAATGAAGAACAACAGTGGAAACAGAAGGAAACTATGGAACCAAAAATGAAAGACATTTCCTTGAAGGGATGAGAAAGTTCAGCACTTCAGCTGCATAAGAATTCCATTCCCCCACGAACTAACCTCTTACTGAGAAGGCAAAAGTTAGAACAGATACTTCTTCCTCAGTTCCTTATTTAAAAAAATATCCACGCCAAGCCAACTAGTAAATTACCCTCAGTTTTTGTCTTTTAGATAGTATTTACACAGCTCCTTAGTTAATTAACCCTCACAACCCTATGCAAGGGGATAAGCATTATTTCTGCCCTCCCCCTTCCCCCTCCCTCTCAAGTTAGACACAGTAAGTGACTTTCCCAAGGTCACACAACAGGGCAGTGGCAGTGCTGGCTTGCAGTCCCCTGGTCTAACCACTACACCACATTTCCTTCCCAACCATCCTCTTTCCTTACTTTGAACAATGGGTCTGCAAGTGAATGAGAGACACTGCCAAGTTCCACCCATAGCAACATGAATGACTGTTGGACAAACCGAAAGCAGAAGTTTGCCCCACAACCTCAAAGAGATATTAGTGGGCAATTCTACACCACATAATGATTTGGTAAAGGTTAATGGCATTTTTTAGGAAGTGTCATCGAAAGAGGAGGAGAAGATAACTCTGATTCATACTATGTAATTATCCAGCTGCTCTACTCTGTATGCTGGATATTTGCCACCAAGATTATTTGTTTTAGTTACTATTTAAAATAAACATGGCTAATTCCTGCATATGTTTCCAGAATTCCTTGCCTATTTATAATGAATTCCATCATTCAATACTTTTTTTTAGTCAAGGCAGAAAGGGATTTTGTAGGGGGTTACTCTTAAGAGAGCCAATTAATTCTGGTCATCACTGTGTTTAGTTTCCAGTTCTCATGACACAACAATCCAACGCACGGTATCTCCAAGAAGAACAGGAGTACTTGTGGCACCTTAGAGACTAACAAATTTATTAGAGCATAAGCTTTCGTGGGCTACAACCCACCAAGAAATTTCCATTTCCAGCCAATGGACAATCCTCTGTGTGTGAGTGAGTTTCATTTTCTATCGATTTTCATAAAGAAAGACAATGAAAAGTACAAAAAGGTAAATGATTTACAGCTTGTATGTGTTTCATATGTTATCCCAATAGAATTATGCAATGACAGCTTATCAAAGCTGCGAGACCGGACGATACAAAGTCAGACAATACTACACAAACGTAACACGTTAGGGTGGAGTTAACAGTGATAAAATAGGAGAAGACATACATGAATAGGCAGAAGAAGGAAGGAAGTGGCTGTGGTGGTGGAATGAGAAGAGAAAAAGCAGAGGGGTTACATGGAATGGAAGTCTGGAACTGTTTTAGCCATGTCAACATTTTGTACCCAAACATATCTAGAAATCAGGCCGAAATTTCTCTGAATTCATATAATTGTTCTCTATAGTGATAAGCTATTCTTTCTTTGGCTCCTAATTCAGGCAGTCCAAATACCACTACTGTATGTTGTGTTTTGGTGCTTAATGGCAAATATCAGGAAGACGACAAGTAACCTAACCTTTAAGGCAAGGCTATACATATACACCATAACCACTTGGCTCCAAGAGCTACATCAAATCATCAGGCTAATAAGCTGACTACTACATATCCTATTAACTGAGGCCTTTAGAAAGCTGCAAAATACCTTTAATCTGAAGAGTCAATACAATTCAAAAAGCATCTAACTGTAAAACTGAAACACAAGAAGAGAAATTCAACATAGTCCTTTCAGCTGTGATACTGCAGAATAATGCCTATGGAAGATGGAGAAAGCAGAAATATTCTCTCAGGGCCCATTCTTGCAGTTCTTATTCAGGCAAAACTCCTACTGAACCCATATTGTATGCCGGGGTGGGCAAACTATGGTCCGGGGGCCGCATCCAGCCGTTTTAATCCGGCCCTCGAGCTCCCGCCGGAGAGCCGGGTCCAGGGCTTGCCCCGCTCCGTGCAGCTCCTGGAAGCAGCAGCATGTCCCCTCTCCTGCTCCTATGCATAGGGGCAGTCAGGGGGCTCCGCACGCTGCCCCTGCCCCAAGCACCACCCTCGCAGCTCCCATTGGCAGGGAACCACAGCCAATGGGAGCTGCAAGGGTGACACCTATGGACTGGGCAGCGCACAGAGCTGCGTGGCTGAGTCTCTGTGTAGGAGCCGGAGGGGGGGACACGCCGCTGCTTCTGGGAGCTGCTCGAGGTAAGCGCCCCCCAGAGCCTGCACCCCTGGCCCCCTCCCATGCCCCAACCCCCTGCCCCAGCCCTGATCCCCCTCCCACCCTCTGAACCCATCGGTCCCAGCCCGGAGCACCCTCCTGCACCCCAAACCCCTCATCCCCAGCCCCATCCTAGAGCCTGCACCCCCAGCTGGAGCCCTTATCCCCTGCACCCCAAACCCCAATTTTGTGAGCATTCATGGCCCGCCATATAATTTCCATACCCAGATGTGGCCCTCGGGCCAAAAAGTTTGCCCACCCCTGCTGTAAGCTAACTGAAGTGAGCTGGGAGAAAGGGTGGGATTAGAGTCCAACAATTTTCCACCCTCATTCACCAGGGCATTTGGTTGGAATACACATCATTTAACAACCTTCTAAAAGGGCCCTTTTTCTGGGGACTGATTTGATCTCTCTCTTTTATTGCTATTGAACGGTTCAGCTTGAGTACAAACTTCCAAGGCAGCATATGAGTTCCTTGCACACCCTAGGGCAAATAGAATTCAGTTGTGGGGAACATGTCACACTGAATCCACAGTTTAAAGTTTCCTGGGTCAGATAATGCAGTGGTAACTGAGCAGGGACTTATTGTGACACGTCATTTAGTAATCGTTCAGTCAGAACTCAGGAGAGGATGGGAACATGCCCACGCACCTAGGAGCACCTTCTGTACAAACTCTCTCATCTTTCCCTGCGTCTCCAACCGCTCCCAAGTAAATTAGTGCAGAGCCGGATGGGTGGCAGAGAGCAGGAGTGTTGTTTCTGGTTCTAAGGCACGACAGTTCATGGGAACTTCTACTGTAGCTGTTTGACATATCTGAAATTTCATGTGTGTGAGACACACACTTTTTGGCTACAATAAGGAATTTCAACTTCTAAACAAAGTCACCCATCCAAGTACTGACAAATCAGCCCTCCCCCAAATCCTATTTAGATTGGGAGTTTAAGAGAGTTCATAGCACAACAGGGAATATATTTGGCAGAAACTTGACAGATCCCATTGTTGGGACAGGCCTGTACCCAGATTTTTTCCAGAAAATAATGTTTCCCTATAACATCATTGCAAAGAACATTGGTCACCCCTTCCCCTTCACTCTTTGCTCCACCCCAAAAATGTCTGTCATGTTTCAGAGCCTACACAGCTATTTATGCCAGCTAGCAAGCTTCTGAAAGGGAGACTTCAAGGCCTAGACCCAAGACTTGGGCGATTCTGTTCTCCTGAACCTTCTCCTCAAGTTCCTCAGCTCTCAAGCTGTTCTACAAGATAGCATGGGGCGCTCCTGCTATCCAACATCCCATT
>NW_020664980.1:5060906-5099678 GCF_002925995.2 Terrapene triunguis | reverse complement strand
TTGCCGACCCCTGATCTAGCCAGTGCATGGAAGGAAATACGCTGCACACTCCGATTCAGAGTAGCAGATCTACAGCTGCACTTGTCTCCTGATCTGTTACCAATTTTAAAACTCACTTCTTTTTGAAGTTCCTGTTTGAATAATCTCACTCTTCCAAACTGAGCACAAGGTCAAAGGTAAACATTCAAGTTGGACAATAAGAACAGACTAGTCAGTTTCTCTCCAGGGCTCCCAAGTCCTAGCAAAATGCTGCAATGGGCTGGATTATAAAATCTGCAGGAGAATGTTTGTATCCAAATAAAAACTATTTTCACTGGAATTGTTTAAGTCATGGGAATATTTCTGAAATGTTATTTTCAAAAATATCCAACCTAAGTTCGGGGCCTGCATTGCCCCAACAGTGGCCTTTTCATTGGCAACTGTTCAGTCCTAAACTGGATACGTGCAAGCTTTCTCCCTTCTATGCTCAGCCTGTTCCTCATGCCCAAATCATTCTGTGAGGCCACACGAGCCAGTGTTTGACAGCAGAATCCTTTTCATGGAGAGGAACTGTGATATCTCAAACACCAGACTGTGAAGTGACTACATGCAATAGGCAGGAGGATACCAGCTGTTATGGAGAAAACTCCTGTTTAAACAAAAACAGCAGTGAAGGCAATGTAGAAAGTCCCGCAAGACTCATCCAATTCTGGTGAAACCTTTGAGATATTTTAAAGGTTTTTCCTGGTGGTTCCTCGTGGTCATTAGCTCCACAAATGAACAGGTGGCAACAATACAACAGAGCTCATAGTTTTTCCAACAGGCAACAATCGCTGGACTCTCTTAAATGTCTGCCAAAATCAAACAGGCACATGAGGTTAGCAGCAAAAATTCCACCATCCCTTCCGCATATACAACTCAGGTATACCTATGCCCAAAGCAGGGCCGGCTCCAGGCACCAGCGAAGGAAGCGGATGCCTGGGGCGACTAATAGAAAGGGGCGGCAGTCCGTCCGTTGTTGGGGCGGCACGTCCGGGTCTGTGGCGGCAATTCGGCGGAGGGGCCTTCACTCCCTTGCTTCCTCCTCGTGGCGGCAGCTCAATCGCTCTGCTTCAGTCTTCGGCAGCAATTCGACAGCAACTCAATCAGGTTTTTCTTTTCTTTTCGCCGTTTGGGTTATTATTCCAACTGGTCTCCAGCATACACAAATCCCCAATCTGTGCAGTCACAGTATTTGCACATATAGATTAGGGATGACATTTTCAAAATCCAGGGCCTAGGGGACTGACAAGACAACAGATGCCTGAACATTCACTGTTAAGGCTGAATATCAGGCATGACACATTGGCTCTAACACATACTAATGTGTCATTGTGAGGGCACATGACTGCCTGAGTTAAGGTCAAAGTGACTTACTGCATTTGCAACTATCAATTAATGTATTAGTGGATTAATCGGACTCTATGGGCTAGTCTACACTACCCGCCCGGATCGGCGGGTAGAAATAGATCTCTTGGGGATCGATTTATCGCGTCTCATCTAGACGGATAAATCGATCCCTGAATCGACGCGCGTACTCCCACCTCGTCAGGAGGAGTAAGTGCCGTCGACGGGGGAGCCACAGCGGTCGATTTGCCGCCGTCCTCACAGCGGAGTAAGTCGAATAGGATACGTCGAATTCAGCTACACTATTCGCGTAGCTGAATTTGCATATCTTAAATCGATCCCCTCCCCTAGTGTAGACCTAGCCTAAACTATGTTACTTGTTGAAATGAAATTAGCCAGGCTCTTTGGCTTTCAAAGGCCTTGCAAAGAGTGGGAATATTTTTAATTGTGGATCTCCAAATTTTGTCCCATTTTAAGCTCCATTTACTCTACCCCTTTTCTTCAGTGCCTGCTCTCCCACTTCTTCCCCTCCCACCTGTTTTAACTCTCTCCAGACCCATTGCATTTCCCTGCCACTGTTCTCCTCCTCCTGCTTTGTGTCTTGCATTTCCTGCACATGGTGATTGGCTGTTACCCAGCAGATATACCGACATCCTTTTACTACTGCCAGTGGCTGTGCCAGCATACAATCAATCACATGTGTCACCTCTTAAGCACGGGATGGCTTGGGGGACTGATAATGAAATTAATATCTTTCATGTATAGGATGTTGGTTCAAGTGCATTCCAGCTCAGTAACATCTGATGGATATTTGGTAATTTACATGAAATGAACTGCTGGTCTCAGTCCAATTCCCAGGGGAGAGATATCCACATCACAAACCAGCTGGGTGGTTTTTATTTGTTGACCACGTTAATAGACACACCCGGGTAGTAATGGGCACAGAGACTGAACTAGCCTCCCCTATGTAGAGGAGGTCCTTCCAGGTCAGGGCAGGAGCACATTGATGGAAAGCTAGTGCTGCCAATGCCTGTGCTGTAACTGTTGTGTGGATCAACAGAGGACTACAGTCTCCAGGGCTGTGAAGCCAACATCTCTTACAAGCACTATATTTACAAGAACAAAAGCACTCTTGAGCACTGGTGGTGTGGTTCTGCAGCCTAGAATGAATGCAGTCTTAAATGCAGCTTTCTGTGGGTGAATTTTCTTTTCACTTGTTTTTGTTGATTATTTCTAATAGTACTACTTCAAAGGAACTTCACTGTGTTGGAAGGGGCTGTTAAGACATGGTGGAGAACTATATTGGAGACGTATGCAATTGGGGAGTTTTTAAATACAGATTCTTAATTTGAAGAGTCGTAACATTGTAAGGTGTCAGTGTCAACTAACTGATGGCACCATTACACTATACAATCCCTAAGTATTTAAATCAGATTGCATTTTGAAAGTTAGTTAGTTATATAGGGTATATATATACCCTATATATATATAGGGTATATATATACCCTATATATATATAGGGTTTTTCCACGATGTTCCTCACAGCATATCTGAGGACATGCTAATTGTGTAAATAAGGACTCTGGACTTAGAGCGTTACAGTCATTCTGAAAGAAATTAGCCTCATTGCTCCTTAGCAATAGGGAACTATGATCATCTGAACTTTACAATTGAGGAAGTGTGCCATAGTGTGTCACCAAGGTGACAACATCTGTAGCAGAGCTGGGTGTAGGACTCAGCTCTCACAACACAACACTTTAACCACACAATCACCCATAGGTGTTGTCCCATGTAACAGAGCATCTAGGCAGGTCCACTGTCAACATGGGGAGGAAATGGGTTGGGGCTCTTCCAATATAAATTAGAAACCACACCAGTGAGATTTTTAGTTCTCCCCTCCCTGTTTCTTTCGAGTATAAAATGTTCTCTCCTGCTACTTGGGCAATATTGAGACCACCTGATCTGGCATCCCTGGCCTTTAGATAGGGCCAGATTTTCAAAAGAGCTCAGTTACCATTCAGGCACCTAAAGGAAGTGAACAGATTTTCAATGGCAGCTGCTGGGCACTGATCTCTTCTGAAAATCCAGCCACTTCAGGTAGGTGCCTAAATGAGAGCTAAGCTCTTTTGAAAATCTGGCTCTACCTAAAGGTCAATGATTTATTATTAAAGAAAGGCTCAGTCCACAAAGTGCAGGTATGAACCCTGTTTTCTCAGAAGTTCAGTGAGTGCTGTATCTGGTGTTCCAGCTTGATCCTATCTGCAATTATTATTGATTCGTTTTAAACCAGGTCAGTGTTAATGTCACACATACACAGCAAGCTAACGTTCTAGAAATTCTTACATAAATATCAAACAGGAAAAAATTACATCCCCATTCCATGTAAATGATTCTGTTTCCATTCTCCACTTCTACCCCATCCCCTCAACAACAACAACAAAATCTTGAAACATCTAATTTTAAAAAACAAAGCTGTACTTGCATTATGTGAACTTTAAACAATTTACAGTTTTTCAATTACATTGAGAGGGAATTTCTCTCTCTGTGGCCCAAGTATCACTTTTAAAAATTCACTCTCCGGCTGAGAAATTTTATGCCAGGTTGCCGAGCAATGAAGCAGAGCTGAAGACTCTTGGTAGAAAGGATTTTATATACAAAATAGTAGAAGGAACTTATCTGTGTTAGCACAACTGACATGTCTATAATTCAAATGACCATCACTTCCAGCCCCATTTATTTAGCAACATCAAAATGCAAAACGGTGAGTTTAGGGAACTATGCTATTTAATGTGATGAAGACATTTTCCGTTCTCAAAAAGGTAGAAAGATACATCAGCAGCCTGTTTATTTCGAGTACCCTTCCAATACAATTTTAATAAAAAACAACTTTAAGCCAACAGATTTCTGTCAGATCAACTTCTGGTAGCAATTATCCAACATGTACTGCCACCCTTCTATTCCTCACCTAAGTCATGTTTCAGATTTATTATACAATATTCTTTGTACATTGACTCAAGAACAAAGATAAAACAGAAGTACTCTTTAAAAAAGCACCTTCAAGCACAAGGCTAATTTTTCTTTGTGCCAATTACTCTTTATGGTAAAATATACTATTAGCTATGGAGAGCAAGCCTTTGGCAGTGTTTCAAGACATCTACATACAACTGGTATCCAAACAATTCTTATTGTAAACAAGGCCTTAACTCACTTTATTTATTTTTCTCATCCCTATATAAATCCATACCTATGAACACGAGTATTCAACTTCCTCTGCGAGCATTTTTGGCATTACAATGGTATTCACAAACTATAAACATCTTTATGAATCATTTAAGCATCAAACCACACATTGAAACTATACAATAGGCTGGATGGAAATTTTCTTCTGAAATGTATAGTGTATCCTTAAATCCATTGCAGAGTGACCATTTGTTTTCTGGAAGCATATTTCTGCATCTATCAAATGAAGCTTCAATACCAAGATCTCCCATTTGGCTCTGAGCCTACACCCACACTTTATATTGTGATTTTATGTATGTAACATCCCACCTGTTCCCTACAGGTCTGTAATCTATTCTTTCAAAACAAGCATATCAAAACATTGCAGTGGTATTTGTAGAAATGTTGCAATGTTTCTCTAAAACTTCCAACCTAACATTAAGACACACACTAAATCATAGCTGATTTTGTTTATAAAAGTGCAGGTCAAACTGTAAATTAATTTTATCATCCAGAAGCACCCACAAGATTGGTTATAGAAATATCCTTTGCTTCTTTCTTGTTTAGATGCCAACATTTACACAATTAAGGATTTGCAAGGGCCAAACACATCTGCCAACTAAACAAACGTTTGCTATATTCTAGATAAGATAACGGCATGCACAGGAGTTCAACAATCAGCTTTTTTCTTTTATTCTGAAGAAAACAATTATTTGTTGTAGAAAACACTGAGTAGGATTTATAGCTGTACAAACCAGCAACATCTCATGGGGCTGGAGAGACAGAGATTTAACATTCTTTTTATAGGGATAAATGAAAAGTAACACAGAGAAAGAATGAATCAGCACTACAATATACAACACAAGTTAAAGGCCAGATTTTGTCTTCCTTGGGTTGATTTAAATGGAACTGCCCAAGAAGCAGTGTGGTGCTTAATGTGAATTACAGAATATAGTACTTACAAATATTTTGCCCCAGGACAAGTTCAAATAGGGCATGATTCTGCCACCCTTAATCATGCCAAGCAGTACTTTAACCATGAGCAGAATAACAAAGGATATTTATCTATCTCCAGCCCCCTGAGATTGTATCAGAGTGACTCTCCCCAGAGCCTGAGAGGGCTCAGGGTAAAATAGCAGGATTGGGCCCAGCATGATCTGACTGCCCTTCTAGCCTGCTAGTGTCTGGCTCTTCATTACTGGATGGAGACTTTCCACCTAAATTCAGCGGGACTGTCCCTTTGTTGTGTCAGAACTTGCGAAATGCAACAGAAGAACCGTTCGGGTTTGTAGAGTTAAACATTGCAACACGTCTGCAAATGCCCAGCTCTGCACAGACCCAAGCCCTCTTCTTGAAGGCGTTATCCTGATCACCTCCCCGCCCCGGATCAGCACTCCTTTCAGCTCAGCACTCCCCACTCCCAGCGAAAGCCCAACGGGGGATCAGTTCCTGATCCCCGCGTACTAGCAACGCCAGGCGCCCCGCTGTCACCGCCCCCTCCCCTTGTCCCTCCTGCAGCCTGAGTGCCAGAGCATCCTACTGCAGCAGAGCCCAGCCCGGGGAGGGCGCGGGTCCGGGCTTTACACCCACACTGGGGCTCAACCCTCCAGCCCTCAGGGCCTGGGCTCGCTGGGAGAGCCGCTGCTGGGCACGGGAGAGAGGGACGGTCCCTGCGCGCTGGGCTGGGCTGTGCGCCCCGGGGCTGGCGGAGAGCCGGGACCCCTGGCCGCAAGCTCCCTGCAGGGGAGGCTGAGCCCTGCTCCGGGCTGCGCTCCCCTCCTCCGCCCTCGGGGCCAGAGGCGGGCAGCGGCTGCCGGTGCGGCCCCAGGGGGAAGCGGTCCCCAAACTTCCCGTGCGCCCTGGCACAAAGCGGCGAGTGACACATCATCTCCCGCCCCGCCTGCAGCCCGGGCTGGGGGCGAGCTGCCCGGAGCCCCAGCGCCCTGCCCTGTCCCGCCCCGCCGGGCAGCGCCGAGCGGGGCTTCGCACTCACACAGAAGCGCTCCAAGTCCGTGGCAGCCATGGCCGGAGCGGGGGGTCCTGGTGCGGGTCTCTGGCCGGGAAACTGCCTTGCCGGAGCCCCGCTCTTCTCCCCGGATCGATGCGGCTGAATGAATCCAATATGGCCACTTCCTGGAAACTCCCCTTTGCAGGCTGGAGAGGCCAAGGGGAGCCGCCCTCAGCCCCCCACAGCCTGGGGGGAGCCAGCGAGGGAGGGGGGCTCAGGGCCACCGCAAAGACGCCCTCCCCCGCGCCCCTTCAGCCTGAGCTCCTCTGCAAAAGGGGCCGGGGGGCACCCGGGCTGTGGTCGCCGCGGCTGTGCCGCCCCGTGGGGGGGATGCTGGGAGTTGTAGTCCCGCGCCTTTGCGGACCCTGTGCCAGAGACAGGTTAATTTTTGTACTGGGCGCAGCCAGTGGCATCAGTACACGAGCTTCGAGGGCCCAGAGCCACCTTCCCCGGCTGAGCCGCCGAGAATCCCAGCGAGCCTGGGTGGAAGGGAGGGAGCCCTGCCTGCCTCCCTCCTGGCTGGAATGCGCCGGTTGGCTCCACCCGGGCATGCCAGGAGAGAACGTGCTCCTGCCACGGGCCGCTGGAGGCGCGAAGGAGGTTCTGGCAATTTAGCTGTAACAGGGAAGCAAACAGGTGAGTAACCAGGCCCGCCAGGAGGTGAAGGAGTCCAGTCACATCACAGAGAGGGGAAGTGCTCTAGAGTAAGGCTTTCTGCTGGGTTCTCCCATTGCATCTTGTCTTGCTAGATTGTAAATTGTTTGGAGCATGGATAGTGGTGACTTGCACAGGGCTAAGGCGTCACAAATAATACATTGTAATTATATTATCAGCAGGACTGGTAGTGTAACACCGACAGACCCCAGCTGTCAGCCCTGGGATCAAACCGAGGACCTCTGGAGCTTAGTGCAGGAGCCAAAAGCCAACTGGCTCTTAGCTAAGTCTGTAGAGTAGACTCATTTAACTCTCTCTCTCTAAGTGGTCTCAGTGCCACTAGATGGGACAGAACACCACACCCAGGAGGTGTGTGGGTTACATACTTCTCCTAGCTGAGGAAGCACATCCTGAGCTTCAGAGACTTCCCAGTTAAAATCCTGGATGAGCCCTCACTTGTAACACCAACAGACCCGGGTCATCAGGATCATACCTGGGGCCTCTGGAGCTTAGTGCATGAGCCTCTACCAAATGAGCTAAAAGCCCACTGCCTGTTAGCTAAGGCTGTAGAGCAAACTCATTAACCTCTCTCTTTAAGTGGTCTTGGTGCCACTAGATGGGACAGAACACCACACCCAGGAGGTGTGTGGGTTACAGTAGCACGACCTGTATTGAGGTTGCCCAGCACATCCCATTATAAGACCCTGTTTTCAGTTGCTTATAACTTTGCCAAACTTTAACCATTGAGGCTGAAATTTTTCATTCCTCATTTACTTCCCACCTTCCACTTTCTGCCACAAAGGAGGCAGGAATCGGACAGTTCTCCCCCTCCCCATTTGTAGCAGATGCCTAATTTTTTTAAACATTCTATTTCATGTATTTTGTTACCTGTTTCTGTGGCATGCCTAGCATGCTTTTGGGTGTTTGAGAATAAATAATTATGTACCCACAAAAGCACATTGGTATCAGCAGTGTCTTTTAAAAGAAGCTAAAACAATAATAGCTTCCCTAGCGCCTTCCATAAGAGGATCTAAAATGCTTTATGAACATTATTGAATTAAACCTCACAAACCTCTCCACCTCCCACAGTTAAGTATGTAAGTATCACCACTAGTGAAACTTTCGAAGAGCTGAGTACTCAACCAATGAGCAAATTAAAACTGAGACCATTGTTAGTTCCATCGCTGTCTATCTCACGGTTAGCTTGTACTCCACCAGTCTATTTGTTGTATGCACCTGTTACCTCTCATCTTATACTTAGATTGTACGCTCTTTGGAGAGTGACCATCTTTGTGTTATGTGTGTTTTACATGTGTTATCTGATCCCTGACTGGGGCCCTGGGTACTACCACAATATAAATAATAATAATGAGGTAGTGTTACATTATACAGTAATGAGCTGGTTTGCTGTGGTACAGTAGGTGTATAAAATCATGAGTTAATCCATATGAGCCTTTATTCTTCCCATTCTTCCTGAATCATTTTGCAGGAGATCAGAGAAGCATGTGACTGTGCTTAAACTGGAGAAATAAAACCGCAGGATATGAAAATCAGAGGTAGCTGAGATAACTGGAGTGACTGGGGCAAGGGTCATCAGAAATAAGCATTCTAGTCTCTATTACAGAAACCAGGTCCTATGATGAAAGTGCTAGGATGTATTTTCCCTGCAGCAATTTGGAGGTATTTTCTAATTAGGTATCATCTGAGTGAGCTGCACTGTGGATTACATCAAAGAAGGATGATAAGCCCAATGCTCTTTGGCAGATATATTGCTTTGTCTTTCCTGAGCCCATCTCCCCTTTGTACATTCACTTCCAAGTGGTTTCCTGCTCTGTTAATCTGCACTCTGACAGCAAGGCTGTCAAGATGTCATTTTTACGGGTTCTTTCCTGAATATGGGCTTTATCAAACAGATTTATGGCCTGATCCTGAATACCCTCAACCAGGTTCATAACTTTATGCCTGTCAGTAGTCCCATTCACTTTAATGGGACTAACCGTGGGCCTGATCCAATATAGTCAATGGGAGTTATTCCACTGACTTCAGTGGGTATTGGATTAAGTCCAAAATTGCTTACATACAAGACCAGGGCCTTCATTTGTATTTTTAAATGTAAGCTGAAAAAAAAAGGTGCCAATGCCCTTTTTTGCTTTTTTTATGCTGCATAAAGTAGGCCTGCTTAGTCTATTTCCTCTCCCCTGCCTGTCCCCCCTCCAAAAAAAAAGTTCTGTTCTATCATTTTAGTACCTTAGAACTAACAAGGATACAAAGTCTTGTCTTCCCTGTGTTGCTAGAGGCTTTGAGAAATGGAGTGGGAACTTTCTCAGACCTCGACCAATGGCATAGGCTTACTGAGTCCTTCACCAACAAAGCTTTCCCCTCCCATTTGTTTGTCAGGAGTTTGAGTTAAATAGATGTTAGCACAAACCAGCAAAAATCCCACTAAAAGTCCCCTCCTCTCACAGATGCTCAGGTTGTCGTCTCCGCTTTCTTCTGGTGTCTCGTTCCCATAAGTTCTCCAGTCCTCCAAGGAATCCTCCAGCAAAAACAGGGAAGTCAGGACTTGATACTTCTAATGTGCACAAAAGGCAGATTTCTTAAAAAGGCAAAGAAAACCTTGCAGACCTCCTTTATTACATCACAAAGAAGCAAAATAAATTAATGAAAAAACCCACAAACTTTTTTTTCCTTTTCTTTGCAGGTGATCTTTAAGGCCCCAATTTACTTAGAAAAGTTAGATGCCTGCAAGTCACCAGGGCCTGATGAAATGCATCCTAGAATACTCAAGGAGCTAATAGAGGAGGTATCTGAGCCTCTAGCTATTATCTTTGGAAAATCATGGGAGACGGGAGAGATTCCAGAAGACTGGAAAAGGGCAAATATAGTGCCCATCTATAAAAAGGGAAATAAAAACAACCCAGGAAACTACAGACCAGTTAGTTTAACTTCTGTGCCAGGGAAGATAATGGAGCAAGTAATTAAGGAAATCATCTGCAAACACTTGGAAGGTGGTAAGGTGATAGGGAACAGCCAGCATGGATTTGTAAAGAACAAATCATGTCAAACCAATCTGATAGCTTTCTTCGATAGGATAACGAGTCTTGTGGATAAGGGAGAAGCTGTGGATGTGGTATACCTAGACTTTAGTAAGGCATTTGATACGGTCTCGCATGATATTCTTATCGACAAACTAGGCAAATACAATTTAGATGGGGCTACTATAAGGTGGGTGCATAACTGGCTGGATAACCGTACTCAGAGAGTTGTTATTAATGGTTCCCAATCCTGCTGGAAAGGCATAACGAGTGGGGTTCCGCAGGGGTCTGTTTTGGGACCGGCTCTGTTCAATATCTTCATTAACGACTTAGATATTGGTATAGAAAGTACAATTATTAAGTTTGCGGATGATACCAAACTGGGAGGGATTGCAACTGCTTTGGAGGACAGGGTCATAATTCAAAATGATCTGGACAAATTGGAGAAATGGTCTGAGTTAAACAGGATGAAGTTTAACAAAGACAAATGCAAAGTGCTCCACTTAGGAAGAAAAAATCAGTTTCACACATACAGAATGGGAAGAGACTGTCTAGGAAGGAGTACGGCAGAAAGGGATCTAGGGGTTATAGTGGACCACAAGCTAAATATGAGTCAACAGTGTGATGCTGTTGCAAAAAAAGCAAACGTGATTCTGGGATGTATTAACAGGTGTGTTGTGAGCAAGACACGAGAAGTCATTCTTCCGCTCTACTCTGCTCTGGTTAGGCCTCAGCTGGAGTATTGTGTCCAGTTCTGGGCACCGCATTTCAAGAAAGATGTGGAGAAATTGGAAAGGGTCCAGAGAAGAGCAACAAGAATGATTAAAGGTCTTGAGAACATGACCTATGAAGCAAGGCTGAAAGAATTGGGTTTGTTTAGTTTGGAAAAGAGAAGACTGAGAGGGGACATGATAGCAGTTTTCAGGTATCTAAAAGGGTGTCATAAGGAGGAGGGAGAAAACTTGTTCACCTTAGCCTCTGAGGATAGAACAAGAAGCAATGGGCTTAAACTGCAGCAAGGGAGGTCTAGGTTGGACATTAGGAAAAAGTTCCTAACTGTCAGGGTGGTTAAACACTGGAATAAATTGCCTAGGGAGGTTGTGAAATCCCCATCTCTGGAGATATTTAAGAGTAGGTTAGATAAATGTCTATCAGGGATGGTCTAGACAGTATTTGGTCCTGCCATGCGGGCAGGGGACTGGACTCGATGACCTCTCGAGGTCCCTTCCAGTCCTAGAATCTATGAATCTATGAATCTATTACCAAAGCCCTTAAAGTACTTGCTCAACTTTAAGTATATGCTTAATTCCCACTGAAGCCAATGTCTGTGCTTAAAGTTAAGCACATACATAAGTGCTTTACTGAATAGGAATGCACTTAGTAAATCAATTAAGATTCTTTCCCCCTGGTAAAACAAGCATAGTCCAGGCCCATTAAAGCCAGTGGAAAGCCTCTATTGACTTCAGTGGGCTTTGGATCAGGCCCGAAGAAAGTAAAGATGGAGAGAAAAGGGGAGGAAGGAAAGGGAAAAATCCAGAGACATGATAACTGGTCAAGGGACCACCCTGTTGTAGCTGGGTCCTGTGACCTGATTGTATTTGTAGTGAAGATGGTGCCTGATTGTTGAAACATTTTCCCTTTCTGAGGTTGATGCCTCTTCCCATTTTCTTTGGCTGCACCAAAAGGGGTGTCGTTGATACGTGCTTTGCCCCATGATCAGCACAGGATAAATGCCTAGATAGACAGCATGAGGATTTTATTTTTAACACCTTATTATTTCAGAGGACACATTGTTCCTAAGGAGAGGGAGCCTGATTCTCTATTCCTGTACACAAGCTTTACAGCAGTGCAACTCTGTTAATTTCAGTGGCTTTATGTTGGTGTAGAACTGGTGTAACAGACAGCAGATTCAGACCCATTAGGCTTCAAGACACCTATCATTCTGCAGATTGTTCTTAAGCACTCGGGGAATTAAATTTATATTATTATTGAGTTGGGTGGGCGTTCCTTCCAGGATCTTTAACTCTGGTGGAGTATTTCTGCCTACTGAATGTTATGCTTACTTAGGGCTAGATTGTGGATTTGCCACAAGCCCTGAGTAAGCTCGGCTGCCCCATGAACAGAACAGGGAGCCACTAGTGAGCCAAAGATTCACATTTGGGTCCCTGGTTCCTTCCTTGCCCTGGGAGAGGGGGAAGGAATCTGCACCAGCCCTTTCCTTGGTGCAGCTTTCCTCTTTGCCCCAATCAGATGTGCTGGCAGAGGCATTGGGAGTAGAGGGACAGGACTCCACCCACAGAAACAAAGGAGTAGCAGCAGCCCCACCAGGGCAGTTTTCTCCCCCGGCCCCGCACATTGTGACCTAGGATGCAGGTAGACCATGCAGGAGAGAAAAGGAGGCACTGTACGGCCTTTTACTCCCCTGTGCAGACGCATTGAGCAAGTGACTGTCCTGTCCCTGATTTCCTAGCTTTCACATTTATGCCATGCCAAAGCCACTTGCAGCCCTTTTGTACATGATTACATATTTTTCAGGGCTGGATAAAACCCTTGATCTTCCTGTATCATCTGCACAGGCCGAGATGGATTTGATTTCTTCCACATTATTCAACACAGGCCAAACAAGTAAACATTCTGTGGACCTTAAATGGTTCCTTCCGCCTTTGTTTTACTGCAATATGGCTTGAACTGGAGTGGCTCCACAGTTGTTGCTTGAGCTTCAAGACCACTGAGGAGCTGAGTGGCTTTGAATAGCATTAGTAATAGTCACAATACTTTGCATTTATAAGGCCTGATTGTTTAGAGGTGCTGAGCACTCAAAGCTCCAGTTAAAGTCAATGGGCGCTCCAGGTGCTCAGCTCCCCTGAAAATCAGGTCCATTCTTCCCTCCTCACACACCCTGAGTTGTACTTTACTCCTTGGAGCAGTCCCAGCGAATTGCCCAAGGTCTGAAAGCGTGTAACCAGCATAGCTGGGAACAGAAGCCAATCCCCTGACTCCTAATCAGAAAGGGCCATGATCTCCCATCCTCACTGAAGCTGATGCTGTGAGTAATCCCAACAATTTCAAGGAGTCGCACTCGTGACTAAGGGGCTATTTACTGTGGGAAGAGGAGCAGGGGGCAGAATCAGGAGATTAATCTGTGTGGAACAACAGGCAATAATTTGAATAAATATAAACTTTTGGTTACATGGAAAATATCATGTAAACGCTGTCTGCTGTTGTCCATTTTGTAATGTTCTTTTGAATTGGCCCTTGAGTTGCAGTGGAGGCTTACTCCTCCATCAGATAATGCCTTTTATCTAGATGTTTTGCCTCCTTCTCAGACTTTTGTTTGATTGTGTATTCATTGAAAGTTACTGCATTTCTCTCTGGAACAAAGGAAGAGCTCTTTGCCCTCACATAACTCACCCTTTGTTTCATAGGGAAATATCAACGAGGAAACTGGAAAATTGTGGCTTCGGTCATTCTTGTTGGATTTCATATAGAAGAAAAATCTACCTTTCCCCACTGAAGGTACAAATTTCGTCAGTGTCCAGTGCCATACAGACCAAAGGGAAATCCGCAATCTTCTCTAAAGCAGGATTCTCCTGTCCAACACTCCTTATGCTGGAAGAAGATTGGAATCTTCCCTGCCCATTCATCCTTGCATTTTTCCTTCCTCTTCTCCTCTGTATTGCAATATGATGCCTCACCTTTCTGACAGTTCAGAGCAAAGTCACATGGCTTCTTTGTTAAACAGCTTTAGCGTTCCTGTGCCAAGTAGCAGGAGGGGAGCAGTGGACTGGTAAGGCTTCCACCTGAACCCTGAAGATTCAACAGATAGTACTGTGATTGCAGAGCCTGGATGTGGATGCTGGATCTCCCAGTTCATTTTCCAGTGTTGCATCATTTGAATTGTTGCAACCATGCAATAGGATCCTCCTTCTACTGAGGATAATGGCAAAATGTCCACTGTTAGGTGTGTTTGCTAACATGGCAATACTGATGGGTCCCTAGGGCTGTGATGTTTCACAAACACCCACAGCACTTCCCGGTCAAACATGTTAAAAGGGGGATAATTCCCTAATGTTTGCGATATAGAGTTAGCAAGCTGTAAAGTTTGGTTTAAAATATAAGTAGCAGAAAATTAAAAGATTTTTTTCCGTTTTCTGTACTTTTCTTTTGTCCTAGCTGGTAAACTGGAAACACCAAGACAGTTGGCTAGAAATCATCTGAGAGGCAGCCTGCAGTGTTCCATAAATAACCAATCCAAAAATACGCACTTTTTAGGTTTTGGGCAAAAGGAAAAAGAGGGATGCAAAATTTCCCCTTAAGGCTGGAATTTTCAAAGGAGTTAGGTACCACAACACCAATACGGTTCAAGCCTGATTATTCTCTGTGTTAAAAGATTTTGCCTGAATATATTTATGGTGGTATTCAAAGACATCATCAGTCAGCATCATTTCTGTAACTCAATCTACTTCTTAATTGATTATGGAGAAATAAACACCATACAGATAGAAAAGCCCAGGGGACTTGTCTATAAATGGATAACCTTCACCAGGTCTGAACCACGTATCAATGAACAAGACCAAGCCAAGCGTTTGCCATCCTACAATACTAATTCATAATGCTCAGCTCTTATATAGAGCTTTTCATCCATAGGCCTCAGAGTGCTTTGGAAAAGAGATCAGTATTATCATCTCCCTTTTATAAATGGGGAAACCGAGGCACAGAGCTGTGCAGTGACTAGCCCAGGATCACCCAGCAAGCCACAAATGGACATTATTGTTTTTAAATCCAATTAAAACTGGAAGTAGCAGCATGAACCCAAAAATAGTGTAGTGAGGATTCCCCACATGACTACACAATTTTCCACTACCCCAGGATTATTATTATTAAATATTTATATTATAGTAGTACCCAAAGGCCCCCAACTGGGCTGGGGGCCCTACTGTGCTTGGGGCATGTACAAATACAGAAATGAGGCAACTCCTGCCCTGAAGAGTTTAAAGTCTAAAGACTCTAAACGCACAACCAGACAAAGGCTAGGGTCACAACATACAAACAAATGAGCACGGGTCTGAAATGGTACAGCTTAGTTAGTCAGGTATATTGTATTTTGTTTTAATTGGCGCAAGGCATAAGTACCAACCTTCTAACAGACACTCAATAAATGAGAGGCTGTGAAGGGAAACTCACCCATTAACATAATGATAACGGGGTGGGGGGGAGAAGAACAAGTATGTGTAACTGAGGCTTGATCTACACTACTGACTTATGTTGGTATAATACATCGCTCGGGGTGTGGAAAATCCCCCCTCCCCAAGCAATGTAGTAAGACCAACCTGACCTCCAGTGTAGACAGAAGAGCTTCTCCTATTGACACAGCCACATACTCTGACAGGAGACGCTCTCCTGTTGGCATAGGTAGCTTCTTCATTAAGCACTATGGCGGGACTGTATGTGTAGACAAGCCCTTAGTCACAGTGCAGAAGAGAGTAACTTGTGGGAAGAGTTTATAGGAAAGGGTAGTTAAAGTGAGGAAACCAATTCACATCCATCACAATGCAAGACACATTTCCGCACACTTTTCCAGTGCTTTTATTGTCATCATAAAGCCCTATGCTCCCCTCCACTTCTGCGGGTGAAGGAGACACTGATCCCAGCTGAGGAACATGGAAAGGAGGAGTATTGCCTCTGTAGCACATTTTCCCCATCCCACAAGATGACAGGTCTCTGTGTGGAGAGAGGATGGGCTGGGATGACACTACTGTGCTGGTCATATGTGGAGTGTTTGCCCCCCTAAGCTGAGCAGTAAACCTTCATAAGCTACTGCAGATGGGGTTCTGGTGGTCAGGGGACAACAACTTGCTGGGTGAGGGGAACAATGCAGAGACAATGGGCAAAGATCCAACAGCATCCATGTGGCTCTCTAGGTATCCATGGCTTTTGAGATCCAACCCGCTCTCACTTTCACGGGAGCTGTCCAGACAGCAGGCCAGCCTACAGGCGTGCTCATGCAGTAGTCAGCACCCGTGAACTGCATTGATTTCCAGAGAGAATGGCAGAGATTTTTCAGAGCTCTCTGTGTAGAGGCAGCCTGAGCACAGATACACCCTGCTTGACTTTAACCAGTGCCAACAGTGTCTCCTTGGAATGCCACCAAATTCTCCACAAATGTTTGTAAAATAAGGCAAGTGGTTCCAAAAACCCTATCGTCCTTAGTTCTTCTCCCTAGCCTATTCCTCTTGTTCATTCTCTGTGAGACAGAACATAAGAAGTGAAGGATAGGCACAAGGTAAGAGGAAAGGTTTGCAACACAAAGAATGCAGAATGAATTCTGAGGCTTTCATATGTCTGTACTAGATTCTAATAACCAACCTCTAAAGCAAGTCATAGCAATTAGTTTTGGATGCTTATTTATTATTAGCTCTCTGCAGTAAGCCAGCCAGCATCGTGGGGCTGCTACAAACAAAAAGGCATGGCTAATGCAGGGGTGGCATTAGTAAAATACCATACACAAGAGACAACACCAGCAAAATATGTGGTTACTGTGCAAACGGTAGGACAGGCATGGTGAGGCAGTGTTAGGCTTCTTGAAGTAATCAATGTAGGAACATTACAGAGGGACAGGCTCTGATCAGATAACACGGAATTAAGTGAGAGAACATTAGTACAGTACAGCATAGACACTTTGAGGAACTGGCTCAGTGCCAGCTGTTGTCAAGGGATGAAATATGTTTTAAGATGAGATTTAAAGAGATGGAGAGATAAGGTGAAGAGATACAAAAAGGATATTCCATGCAGCCATTGAGACTTGCAGAAGAAGGCTCTTGCACCAACAGTAATAAGGGTGGAGGAAGAGAAAGGAAGACACTGCCAGATGAGTAGAAGAATGGGGAGCACAGAAAGATGAAGACCATGAGGAAGGTTGCACCATGAATGGTAATAATATGCAGGGTTTAGAAATGGCTTATACTACATTGTTTCGAAGTTTAAGACACTGTAAGTTAAACAAATTTATTTTCCCTTTCCCATTCATTCTTGCACAAACAGTTACTTTTATCTCTCTGCCTTCCCAACATACTGACTCCGCTTATTTTATGTTCAGTCTCCTTTGTTGTTTTCCAGTCAAACTGGTGGGTCATTCAAGAATCAATTTCATGAGCTGGTTGGGAACAGAGTGATCAAAAGAAAATAAGCCTTGAGGAATGGGTGTCATTTATTCCTTTCTTCCAAAAAAGGCCTTTGGGCCCAATCCTGAACCCAGTGATGTCAGGGGAAAGTTGCTTGAAGTTTTCTGAACCACTTACAAAAAATTAATAATTTTAGACATTAAAAAAATGCAATTAGAAATAACAGATGTGGCAACGTATTTATAAAGCTTCCTTCTGAAATACTAATGTAAGTGGGTTACAGAGATTGTTTAGCTATATAATATAGTTTAATTCATATGTTTTTTCTTATCTTGTTTGCAGAGAAGAGAGTCTATAACTCACAAGAATCACAATTGATCAGCTGTTCAAATATCAATGGAAGCTTCTTCAGAAATATAAAGATCTGACTTTATGGAGCGAAGTAATTATATCTAAAGCTGTGTCATCGATTTGATAATAACTGAGACAAAAATCATTATTTTAGAAAGTTGGGGCAGAAGCAAACTAATGAAACCTTAACTCAGTCCAAGCAATCTCCACATGGCTGGAACTAATGTTCTATGAGACACAACTTTGTGCAATTACCTTCCAAAGTTAATGGAGTGAATGAAATTGGAGTTGTGTTTACATAGGTTAGAAGACAGTGGCAATTGCAGCTGCTCAGAATCTCTCAGGACCAAGTCCTTAAATCTCTACATTTTATCTCAACCGTTATGTAGTTTAGTTGGCACAGGCACTGGCAAAACAATGGGTGGGATTGTATTCCTCAGGTAGCTGCATTCCCCTGGGGAATGAAGCATTTTAAAACAATACTGAAAAGTGGTTCTCTGCTGTGCCCACCTTCCTCCCCCCGCCCTTCCCCCCCCCCCCACTTGGGTAACTCAGACAGCTGAACTGATTGCTCAGAATTTCCAAAATAAGATACATTTCCCCTTTGGGGGGTCAGGCCCTGCAGGTAAAGAGTCAGCCCAAAAAGGATTAATTTCTTTTCAATGACAAGCAACCCAGAACAGAGAGTTAGAATCCAGGCCCAGCTCCTATGCTGGTGCCAGTGCAGGACTCTGCCCCTGTGGAGCCACTTGCAGGACTGCTCCCAACTGTGGGACTTTAGGTGAGTCACTCGGTTTGATCCTGGAGGAGTCAATGGGAGCTGCCAGTGTTCGCTACCTACCCTATTCCTCCGTGCCTCGACTTCCCTACCTATGAGATAGTGATAATATTTTCCTGACAGTGCAGGGGGTAGGAAGGGAGTCACCGGGCTGAATTCGCTGATGTCTGTCAAGCTGTTGATCCTCGGCACAGGCGGCTTATTGGCCGCCGTGAGGCGGTGCTCAGAGACGACGGTGATGGGCGCATTTAACCATACACCGAGCAGATCCGGGGGTAGGGGCTCCCCGCGGAGTCTCCGCGCAGGCTGCCGGTTTGCACAAGCCCCGGCCGCAGGGTGCCACCCACACGGTGCGATGCGCGCTGCTCATGCTGCGGCCAAACCCTTCCGCTGCCAAGCGCAGCCCTGGAGGCTGGGGACCGCGCCAAGCACTGCGGCTGGTGGCCTCTGCTCCGCGGCGTGAACAGCGGGCCGGAGCCGCCCCCCGCGGGCCGGAGCCAGCGCTCCCCGGGGCAGGCACAGGGGGCGCCGCAGGGGTCACACTCAGGTGCGTCTCGCCTACAAATCCCAGACACCTCCGGTCCCTCCGCCACCCCCCGGCCGGGCGCGGCCCCCGCCCCAGCGGGGAGCGGCTGCCGAGCAGAGTCGCGCCGGCGGAGGCAGCGCTCCCAGGTGCAGGGCATGGCCGAGCCGGAGCCGGAGCCGGAGCCGAGCCGGGCGGCCCTGCTGGGCTTCCTGCGGGAGCACGGCGGGCAGGTGCGGAGCGCGGAGCTGCGGGGCCGCTTCAAGCCGCTGCTGGAGGCGGGCGAGCCCGGGGAGCGAGCCGCCCGCCGCGAGCGCTTCACGGCGCTGGTGAACAGCGTGGCCGTGGTGAAGGAGCTGGACGGGGCCAAGTTCGTGGTGCTGCGGAAGAAGCTCCGAGCCCAGGCTGGGGGGGAGCCGGGCGCGGGAGCGCAGCCCCCCGAGGCGCCTCCGGAGGGCGTTGGGCAGACAGCCGAGGAGAGCCGGTCCCCGAAGCCTGTGTCCGAGCTGAGGGGGCTGTTCCAGAGCCAGGACGGCGAGACGCCTGGGCCCCCCCCGGGGATGTCTGGGCCCCCCAGGAGAGAGGCCCCCCAGAAGCCCTGCATGTTGCCAGTGCGCTGCCCGCAGCCGGCTAGAGGGATTGAGGAGCTGCCAAGGCAGCAGGAGCAGCTTGAGGACAGAGCCAGGCTGCAAGTGGGGACCCTGCTGGACCTCCCTGAGCCGGCCTCCCCCAGATCCCCGCACATGAAGAGGCGGCAGGTGGACGAGGCGGGTGCCAGGTCGCCCCACCTGCGAAGGGTGTCAAAGACTCAGAAGGTGAGCGAGGAAACCGGCTGCACTGCTGCTGTTCCCCTGGAATCTCTGGAGCACGAATGGCTGGTGAAAGCCACCGCCGGCCAGTGGTCCCAGCGGCTTCATGGCCTCTTGCTGAGCGATGCTAATCTGGCAGGGAAAAGGGACTTCATGTCCGGGTTCACAGCTCTGCACTGGGCAGCTAAGAGTGGGAACTGTGACATGGTGGGGAAGATCATTGAAGTGGCCAGGAAAGGTGGCACTGAAATTGATGTGAATGCCAAGTCCTACGGAGGTTACACTCCCCTCCACATCGCTGCAATACATGGCCGAGAAGATGTCATTACCACATTGGTCAAGACATACAATGTCAAGGTTAATCTGAGAGACTACAGTGGGAAAAAGCCACACCACTACTTAAAGGAAGGGTCCTCTTATGCAGTCAGGCATTTGCTGGGTGATCCTGATCTTCACAACAGTGTTGGACATGCCTTTCCAATCAAGAAAAATCCAAAAATTGCTGCTTCCATCTTGAGCTCCACCAGCACCTTCCTTGGAGTCTTATCTGACGACATGCCCTTCTATGATCTAAGCAGGGGTTTGAAGAAGACTTCTTCCTTAAATAAGCTCCTTAATGCATCTGCAGGCTCAAGGAAGAAGCCTAAGACTAGGGGGACTTTCCCGTCTTATTCTTCTCTTGTCGAAGCAGTGGAGGAAGAGCAGGAGGAGGAGGCCACAGTGAAACACAGACCAGTTTCTGAGCTGTTCTTCAGTCACTAGTCTCTGTCTTCTTGAAATCAAAGTAATGCAAATAATGTATAGAAGTTTTCTTGGGCCCAGATCCTCATGGATATTAGGCTCCCAACTCCCATAGTAATCAATGAGAGTTAGGTGCCTAAATACCTTTGAGGATCTAAGCCCTGGTCTTCTTTCACAGAAGCAGTCTGTTTCTCCCCCAACCCTCCTCCACAAGCTGTTTAATGGTCAACTATATAGGGTCTGATTTCAAAACTCATTGAAGTCAATGGCAGTCTTTCCATTGATTTCAACAAAGCTGGATCAGGCCCACAGAAAACAAGATTCTCTTAAAAATACTGTACCTACCTATGTACTGATGTGTTAATTTAATCCACAAAGACTCCCTAACTCTATGCCTAATGGCTGAAATATTTTTCAAAAAAATACTGTGTGGACAGGTTACAATGCTTAACATACAATCTTCTTAATCTACACATTCCTCCAGTGAGTTTGTAATTCTTTGAGGTGGAAAATAGGAATAGGGTAAGGGATTGTTGCATATTTTATTTACACCTTGATTTTAAGATAGATCAAACCTACTGTACTTTAAAATGGCGTTTTATCTTACAGGTTTAAATAATAAGTTAAATAATAAGGAAGATGGATAATTCTGTATGACGTTTCCAATTAATTTGGTAACAAATAGATAATGACAAGGAAAATCTGTTTGTTTTTTAAAAGATTATTTAGTACTCTAACTTTTTAAAAACAAACTTCTCTGCTAGAAATGCTAACTAGCAACTATTCTAATTGTTGTCTAATGTGTAGAATACAAAACCATTTATGCAATGAGAAAAAGCAACCCTAGCCAATCGAAACACTAACCTGTCTACCTCAATTTAAATGCTAGATTACCATTGTTGACTTCAGCATTTTTTTAGAACTTTCTGACCACAAAACAAATAGTACCAACCAGCTATTTTGATAATACTGTGAACTTTTAAGTGTGATGGTAATTTAACAAATGCACCTTTAAAAGAATCTAACAGACTTTTAAAATGTATGATAGTGGGACATTCAGGTGAAAAACTAACAACAGGGAAATTTTCCTCAGACTATAGATTTTTATATATGGATAGCCAACTGGAAATACAAGTTTAGCTGACTATTTTTGTGTTGCTTGTCCTATAAATGTTAAGTATTGTGTTTGACCCAATTACAATAAAGAGTTATAAAACCAAGGTTTAATGATGTTAGGTATTTCATAACAAAATGCCTGCATGACCTCTACTAAAACAATGTGTATCTGAACAGTGTGTTCCTCTTGCCTCTTCTTTCTGTCTGGATGTTCACACCGTTCAACATAATTCCAAAGAGCATGTGAATTTTGTGTTTAGTGCCATGTGATATTTCCAATGAGTGTATTAAAGTTGGTTAAAAGTAAAACTAACCTAAATAAAATATCTTAATGTGTCTGGTTCTGTGTATACAATCATGCATTTTGACTTAGCCTGGTCTACACGGGGCGGGGGAAAGAGAGGAGGATCGATCTAAGTTACGCAACTTCAGCTACGTGAATAACATAGCTGAAGTCGACGTACTTAGATCTACTTACCACAGTGTCTTCACTACGGTGAGTCGACTGCTGCCACTCCCCCGTTGACTCCGCCCGCGCCTCTCCCCGAGCTGGAGTACAGGAGTCGACGGGAGAGCACTCGGGGATCGATTTATCGCGTCTAGACTAGATGCGATAAATTGATCCCCACTGGCTGCCCACCGATCCAGCCGGTAGTGAAGACATACCCTCAGTTTCAAAGTTTATGGTGAACCTAAAGGACCAATTAGTCGCCTCTGTTAAGTCCCTTTGATGATTTGTATTTATGTAGTACTTTTTCCTCAGCAGATTTCAAGGCTCTTTGCTACAGTAGGTAGATATTATCCTATATTATAAATGGAGGGGAAGATATTCAGCAGGTGTAAATTGGCTTAGGTCCACTGATTTTGGAGTGATGTGGAGTCATACCAGCTGAGGAGCTGGCCCAGCGTAACAAGCACAGTGAGGTCAGCTGACTTGCCTAAGATCAGAGATAGTTAAGGGGCAGAGTTGGGAACAGAATCCAGGTTTGACTCCTGTGACCAGTTTACTGAACCACAATAATTTTCTCTTTAAAAATGGAAGCTATTTAAAAACCAGCATACAGTTCAACCATAGGAGGACAAAGCTGATAGTATAATTATGTTTGCTCTGCCTGTTAAATCCCCATTAGGTGGTCAAGTTTCTGAAGTGCCACACTACTTGCACGCTCTGAAATTCTTTGCAAGTCAGTAACTTTCGGAATGTTTTTGATTTCAGCCTTGAATTAAACCCAATACTTCCTCTTTCTGTCTGCATAACCGGCTTTGTTGAAACATTCCACAAACGGTACTGCACTACCAGTGCAGACTGGAAAAGGCATCTTGCTTTCCTCCCCACATCCTTTTGTCCTCATTAAAAATACTACATGGAGTGGCCACATTCATCCTAAGTGGAACTCTTGATTCCAGGGATAGCTTTGGCCCTGTTTATCTCAGAAGATAATGGATTGTTCTGGATGGGCCCTGCTCATGTATTGAGCTAATCAAGCGCGTAAGCAAATGTTAATGACCAAGCACCTCATGATTTCTATATTTGGCATTGGTAGAGTAAAAAAAAAAATAAAAAAATAGCCAATTGGTTCTGTAGCTGATGATGTCAACATGATCAATATGATAGATACTAACCTTGGCATAGTGCAAATGCAAATCAAACCCTCGTCGCTCTAGAAGAAAAACCCATGCAATTAATACAGCATAACCCTATATGAATTATTTAAGATTCACTTGTAGACCACCTGACAGTATACACTTCGTTCTGTTCCTTCAGCCTAAATTGGCATACTACAAAGCCTGAAATATTGCAGCCATGTTGCGAAGTAAAGGCACTTTAGCTAGTAAAAATATTCAGTGGCTACATCCATGAAAACTATCACTTGAGGCTACGTGATAAAATACGGATATGCTCAAACCATGTTCATATTTCATATTGGAATCTTTTATACTGTTTTTGAGAAAGTGTCCTTTCATGTTCTGCAGATAAAAAGCATACTTGCAGCAAATGTTTCTTGGAACAACAAACTGTGGCTATATCTTCAGTGCAAAAAAAAGGAAAAGGGTGTGTGTGGTTTTTTACATCAACATAGCTGTCTTGATGTAAAATCCAAGTGCAGACAAGGCACCCCAAGTGGAGGCTATAGAGTTGACTTTGACTATCTACATCTAGGTAAAAGCTACGTGTGCCTTGTCTCCACTAGGATTTTACATTGACTGAGCTAGTTCAATGTAAAAAACATGCTTTATTTTTGCAGTGAAGACAAAGCCTGTGTGTCGTTATTATAATTCGTTTGGACCATGTTCAAGGGTGTGTTAAGCACCTTGCAAAACAAACAGGGAAGAGTTTGCAATCTATAAAATAGATGGGTGCGGCTGACCATTAACAAGTTTATATGGTGACTCAGTTCATGCCCACCTTCTTAGTAAACAAATTTTTTAAAAACATAATTACCCAGGCACTCGTTAGTGTTCCCAATACCATTTGACTTCCACAAGTACAAACAATATTCAGAGGTAATAAGAATGAATCCATTGTAATTCTATGGAAATGAATTCTAGTGAACTATAACTTGAATTCAAACCAATGGCTCTATTGTTCTGCATTTCTTTTTCATGTGCTACAGTTGTGATTGTAAAGGAGACATAGTATTTAATTCCCAACCAATCAGAAAGGCACATTTCTTGGCAATGATCAAGGTTATATCAGTTTAATTCTTCTATTTGGGGACTGAATCTTGCCCTTTGAAGTTACAAGCAGATGGATTTTATAGCTCTCCATTATTTCAAATTACTCTGGGGTCAAATTTAACAACCCCTATTTAGGCAAAAGCCCCAATGAACTCAATAGGAGTTTCACCTGAATGAATGACTGCGAGATTTGGTCCTTGATGCTTTAATAAATGCATCATAATACAGCACATACTACACAATAAGGGAAGGCAGGTAGCTGGCTATCCCCTAGTATCTGATCATACAATTAATTACATATTGATATCCTCACTGTAAATATAAATCAGAATCTAGCGTAACATTTTATAAACATGTAGTCACATTGAGCTGATTTACCCAAATTCTACAAGATCTATAGTGCAACACCCACATCAGGTGAGTTAAAACTAGATTATGTTTTAGTTGAATTGTACTCAAGGTCAGAAAGAAGTAACATTTGGCCTAAGTTGCTTAGTTTGTTTCCCCCCCCCAACATAGATATTTCACCCTTTTCCAAAGAATCCCAGTAGCTCAGAAAGTCAGTGCTCAGATAGGACACTGAGAGGTGCTATTATGAAAAAATAAAACAAACCCAGAAGATAGAGAGCTCCACCCAATAGTAACTACCCAGAGTTAGACTAGACTTTAGCCTCCAAGACAAGCTGTGTGATAGCAACACAATAACATGTTCCCAGTGTCAGGTCCCTAATGACCTTTTGTGGGATGCTGAACATCCCTCTCAAAACCAGGCCGGTTCTCTGTAAATCTCGAGAGCTTGCCTTGGAAAAGAACCTCTTAAGGAAGATTTTAGCTTCAGGCTAGTGACTGAACTAGAAGCAATAGAGTCTCAGCTCTGGTGTCATTTCACCAGGCATTTAGGCTAAACATTTTTTAAAGTGTCTCCCTTTAGGGGGTCTCCTTTTTTTAAAAAAACATGCTGACCTTGAAACACACAAGGCCAGATTTGGAGAGTTGCTGGATCCCCCACATCTCTAGCTGGAGTCAGTGGGAGCTGCAGGTGGGAACCCGGAAAGAGTGGACCCTTTTGAAAATGCTGACCTTAACCTGTCTGCCTTTGTTTCCCCATCGGTCAAATGGGATAATCCCTGACTCACAAAGGCATTGAGGGAGGAGCGAGTACTTTTTAATCAAATGCTAATCACTGTTATTGAACTATTTCTTTACCAAGTGCGTTTAGATATGGTACGGTACAAACATAACATGAGTAAGAGCCTCCTCCCTGTCCTGCCCATTACTTGCTCTTCTCCTCTCCTTCCTGCTCTGCATACTGCCACCCTGGGACCTACATTCCCTTGCTTTCTGATTTACATATGAATCAAAGTAAAACTGCATCATGACAGTTATTGATGTTTCCAGTGATTTGTGCTAATGAAGCAATCTCCAAATTAAGATTGCACTAGCATGCCTTTGGCACTGATGCAGTTTAGGCACAAAGAGCATGTTGTTTGTTTAAGGGGGAGAAATAGAGCACGTGTTCTGTACCATACTGAGGAACATTCATTTGCTATTAGTTCATTAATGATAAAAAAAATATAAGGCAAAACCCGAGTGCACCTTGTGTTGGGGGCTGCTGCAGAGACAGCATGTTAGTTAATGTTTGTACATCACTTGGAAAATGCCATTATATAACGGCTGGGTATTATTATTCATCCCAGCAGGGGGCGCTAGAGTCACATGTTCCTCAAAATGATACCCATTACCCTTTAAAGGGCAGCAGTGCCTGGCTGTGAAGGGACCCCAGTCCTTGGTGGGGTAACTGCAAATGTTGAATGTGGCATGAAATCTGAGGGAGGAAGGGAGCAAATCGTTGGGAGGTCTGACAAATAAGCCAAGCCTTCCATGACATCCCGGAGGACTCCTATCCCTTTCTCTCACTCCCTCTGTATGACCTTCCTGTCCTGGTCCTGGATGTGGGGGCAGTTAAGGTTGAAGTGGGCCCAGACCCACCACACATTTCTGGAAGGGTCCTCCCCACACTCATCCTGCCTGGTTTCCTCTACTTCCCTCTTCGCACAACGATTCCTCTCAGCCTAAACTTCCATCCTGGCTCCCCAAACAGCAGAGAGGAGTAAAAAAACAAGAAGACTGAGCAAGATTTCCACTACTGATGCTCTAAACCACCTCCCTTGTTGCTTCAATCAGTTACAGGCCAGCTATCAACCAGCAGTGAAAGCGTTTACAACGGTGACATTTTAAATGGTCATCACTAGACTTCAGCTTCCTCAGCCTCTTGAGACGAACGGGGGCAGCCCACAACATTCAGCTCTCTTGTTTCTGTCAGTCTGCAGACTCAGGCAGACTTCACTGCATTGATTTACACAGGCTAGAGACTTATGAAAGCCTGGATACTGGAACACAAGATGGCAACTTCTGGGGGGAAAGCGCTGCTTTGCTGAGCTACCACAAACCAGCCCACCAGTCAGTACCTGCCTGTACCCTGAATGGAGTAGGGATAAGCTTGGGGATGGGCAGTCCCAAAGATCAGTCCATGCCTCTTGGACTGTACTGGAGCTACTCTCTGGCTGTGTCCAGTGTTCAGAGAGGTGACGTTAGCTGGGCAGAACACAGCGGTTTACGTTCCAGGGATGTGGGCCTGATTCGCTACTCCCTGGTGCTCCTGTAGTTACCTAAGCCTGTGCACAGTGAGTGTCAAATGCTACCAACTCAGGGGCTCAGGATGCAACCCCAGGGGAGGGGAGCCTTTACGCTTCCTTAGTGCCCTCCAGATTCTGGGCTACTCTGGGGACTGAAATGGCCCTGGGGCTGCACTCTGGGCTGCAAAGCAATGCTCACGTCACTACAGGCTCACCTTCTGCCAGTCCCACCCCTGGCACTTCCCCTACGTTGGGGCTTACGAGGGGGACAGCACAGTACAGTGGCCCTACACTGTGTGTGTGATGGGAGAAATTCTCCTTTGCCAGTTGCAGCTTCTATCCACTGCCAGAGGAGCATGCAGGGGATAGAATCTGTCCCTGGTGTTTTGCTCCCGAGCTGTAAATGACGACACAGGACCCTAGGCAGGGGAGAATCCGGTCCATAATCTTTAAACCAAAAGAGGCTAGAAAATTTGAGTGAAATCTTAGCTGCCGTAAGAAAAAACAAAACAGCAGAGACCCTGCACTAGTGATGGGGCACAGGAGGAGTCTATCTGCAGAAGAAGTCTCACCGCCTCTCTGCTCAGACAATCCTGAAAGCTGTAAGATTCTCACCTACGCTTTATAAGAGACAGAACTAAAGGCTTAATATTCAAAATGGATCCACCTAAGGTTTTCCTATGCAGACACGTTTTATAGAACAGCACACTGTATTTCTAGCCCGCTGCTTGAGGGAGAGATTTTAGGCATTGCTTTTAAAAATATAATCAAACAAAGAAGGTTTTAGTGGCAATAAAGCACAGATGAAATTAAACTTCAACCAGCATGTGATCAGCTTTGGCCCTTAGGTATTTTAGGTGTGTTTCATGTTACTAGTTTAGCTTCCTAGGCCTGGTTTTGTTTGTACAAGTCTGAGATGTTTTTTCCCCCTAAGGAGCTACTTGTTTTGACAACAATAACACAGGGCCTATACACTAGCATAGGCTCTTAGGCCCTTCTATAAGGCTCAGGAGACCACTGGCACCAAGGTTCCTAGCAGGGAGGGAAATGGTGCTGAAGCTACTGTACCCGGGAGGTTGGCACATCACAACCAAGCGCATCACCTAGTCTCACATCAGGATACTAACAGGGTAGAAGCGGAAGCCAGTAGATTCCAACTTTAGCCCAGCACTAATCTTTACTCTGTCCTCCACGCCCTCACCCATCCCAACATACAGACCCACCTTCTTCCCCCCTGGCCCCCCACTTTCTGCTGTATGGAAAACAGTGACCCTTTCCTATGGTCCACTGCAACCGTCATGCGATGTGTCAGAAACCCCAGCCCACCCCTACCTAACCTCAACGTAACAGGCAGGGTCTTCTCCTACCATAACCCTCCCCCCCCACACTCCTCATTCATACCAGAGACCTCTCCTTCCTCCCATTCACTCATTTTCTACAAGTGACAGTACCCATATGGAGACTAGAGGAGAAAATATAACCCAAAGGTATAAGTCACACAAGCATTTCCCTATGGGGAAATGACTTTGGGGCTAATGCTATCTAGCTTTGATACTTAGATGACCCCCATTACTGGGGTATTTGAGCACCTCTCAATCATTAATGTATTTAGCCACATGTACCCCTGTGAGGTGGAAAAGTGCTATTATCCCTATTATACAGCTCGGGAACTGGAGCCCAGAGAAGTTAAGTGACTTGCCCATGGACATGTAGAAAGTCTGTGACAAAGCAGGGAATTGAAGCCCTGTCTCTTGAGTCTCAGCCTAGCACCCCCAACCTTCCACTGACAGGTGTTGAGCATTTCCTGGGATTTACCTCCCATTGACCTGAGGGCACACAGGTCTGAGCCACAGAAAAATGATCATATGAGAAACTAAAGGCCTTCTGCTCTCAGGATCATGACTTGTTAGTCCCCATCATTGTTAACACCCTCTGTCTGCCTTTATAGGCAGCTCTGAATTCCTCTAGCAATAACCTTCCTTTCTGGATTTTGCTCTTTTTATGAGAAGAGTTACTTGCTATATAGAAAAGCTACCCAGCAGCTTCACTAGGGTCTTTAGAAGCAACTTTACCCTGTTGGAATTCATTTAAAGAGATTTTTCATCAGAGTCTCCTCATCCTGTTTAATTTGGCACCTGCAGTATCCTTCCTTCTGCTAGCTGACTTGAGAGACAGCCATATCTAAGAGCTAGCAATGTCTGTGCCTTATCAAGCTTTACACAAAGCACAGATTTAAAGGGCCTGCATCACTAATAATGCTGTGATGGGCACATGTAAGTGAAGTTACTTTGTGTCCAAGAGGAAGGCTATAGCCATACTAATTTGTGTTGTGATTCTTAGTAGATTCCACAAGCCAGACCAGGTCAGATCTGGAATGGGAGCCCTTTGAAGGTGTCAGCCTCTCCCCAGTCAGGGTTTTGAGGCATATTGGCAAGAGTGGGGGAGAGTTTGCACTGCTATAGTCCACGCTGTACTCGTTCTGCTGTCAGAGGACTTGAATCCCCAGGGCTGTTAGCCTGATCCCTTTCATTTCACGAAGTTCAGCTTTGTAATTATTACTGTGATGAAGAAATGTACTGATTTTAGATTAGAACATGAAGGTGCCCTTGAACCAGACAAACTAGATACCGCCTGTTAATATCAGCATTATGTTAGTTAGTCCTTTTCCTGTGAGCAGAAAAGAGCTCTGTGTGTTCATGTGTGTGAGCAGGAGAATGCGTACATGTAGTATTAAGGGAATGCTGCACGTCAGCTGCTTTCTCTGCCTGAGACAGCTACCCAAAACATGACTGTCTGGAAGGCTCAGCATTCCCTCCCCGCTCCTTTTGTCCCACTCCCCTCTTATATTAAAAAATAGAAGTCTCTGGATTGTCTAAGAACATAGCTGAGATTGGATCCAGTCCAGGAATTTAGTGTACAAACATAATGAAGAATCCATTCAGCTTTGCTGTGGTAAATCATGTATTCATGTATTTAAACCATGCCGGCTTTCTAGTTCTTGAAAATAAACAGTCAACAAAAGAGAATCAAAATGTTACGTGACTTGAGCTCAACTCTGAGCTAGACTGTGGACTCGCTAGAGATACGGGGCCAAGCCCTGGACTTCAGATCGCAGCTCAACCTCCCCAGTTTGGATGAGTGCTTTGATCAGGCTCAGGCCCATAGTGAAGATTGCCTCTTAGGGCCCGACCCTGAGAGGAGCTGAGTGGCCTCAATTTGCATTGACTTCAGTGGAAGATGACAGTGCTCAGCATTCTGCAGGAGGTTCTCAGCATTTCAGAGGATTGGGCCTTTGCTCTGTAGCCAGAGCACCCACGAGATCTGTCTGTGTGGCTTGTGTTTGCATTTTGCTCAAGCTGCCTTATGCATCAGGGTGCCACTTCTGAGCACAGTAACAAGTGATCTGTTCTCCTCATGGCTTTTCAGTCCCGGAGTAGCTGGAACACCATGAGGAGACCAGCTTGCATGATACTTTGTCCCATAAATAGCACCCCAAAGAGTGTGCAGGAGGACCCTGTAGAGAAAACACTCACAATTGTTGTAGAGTTACCAAGACATTCGGGTTCCTGTGGAACTCAAATGAACAATCCTGGTATGTAATGTGCTGTGTGGAGGGGGTGGGGGATATGGGATGCTATCATTCACTCTTTAAATGACAAAGCTATTACCCTATTTCTTCTTAGTGAAGCAGGTGGTCTCAGCATGGCCACTCCCTCAATATTTACCAGTACAATGGTGATGCAGAAACAGAGCAATATGTGCAAGCATCCAAGATTATTGCTACATGATGTTTTGTTATGGGTTCCTCACCCCTCCCACATGCTTTTCCTTGGGTAGTTTCTTCCAGTCCCTGCAAGCCCTGGTGTGTGTATCATTAGCAGCCATATACCAGATTCCTGCTTAGATAACCTAATGATGGGGAGTGCATTATAAATACATAGAATAGCAAGACTCATTTGCCTCCCAAGGACATTGACTCAAAGCATTTGATCACCACTTAACCCGACCACCAGCCCCATCCTTTTTGTCTTGACCAGCAAATGAGACTCATCTCCAGAGCAGGAAGCAGCATCCATCTTGGCCACTGAAATGGAAGCTGGTGCCGTTTGCCACATCCCAGCAGGAGTTACCATGGGACAGGGAAAGGGGAAGTGATGAACTAGAGGTTGTTCTTGAAGTGGTATCTTCTGTGAGGTAGCTTGGGATAGGGAGAAGTCATGGCCAGAAAGCTTGTTAGAAAACCCCCTCACATTAATATTTGTGAAAGAGGAGCCTTGTTATTCTCTAAACCAAGCCTATAATTCACACAGTATTTTAGAACATGGCTTCAGCCACAAATGGGCTCAGCTTCAGGGGGCTTGTGACATTTTAGCTGTCTCTGTTACAATGACAAGTCAGATGCATTCAGGGGCAAACGGTAAAGTTCAGTTGTTGCTTCTTGAGTGGTTTTTGGGATGCCTCTGGTGCTAACCCAAGAGATTGTATGACTCCCAACTGCCTGCTCAGTCTTTCATGTCTAATACGTGGGCTGGGCTCCCTTCTGGGCACGGAGGACTAGTTGTGCGATACGTGGCTCTGCTCTTGGCTTAGCATTCATTTACATTCAGAATGTTGCCATGAGTTCCCAAAGCAGAGGGCATCATTGCACTTAATAATTACTGTAGAACCTCATTAATTCACGCCAGTGCCTAGGCCTGGGAGACCCATTGCAGATCCTGCAAGGAACTCTAGACAGACAGACGACAAACTGTCTTAAGTGGGGCTCCAGGCAATGAGGCTGGGCCAAAAGGAGTTCATTGCTGCCTTTGTGCATCCAGGCTTGATCTAGCACCCACTGAAGTCAACTGAAAGATTCCCAGTCACTTCAATAGGTCTGAATTCAGCTCCTAAGTGAACACTTTTTTTTTTTTTTAGAATTCCCGTATTTATTCCCATGCCACCAGCATAACTCTGACTCCCATCGCTAGGCTCATGGGGATACAGTGACGGTTCTATCCAGCAGTGGTTACCAACACTCCTTGCCCTCCCCCCCAACCTGCTCTCCTAAGGAAAGGAGGCTTTTCCCACCTAACAAACATTATGCCTGCCCTTCCTCCTCCTCCCCTCTAATCACTCTCTGCCACCAGTACTTTGTATCCCACTTGCTTTAGCTGTAATTAGTTCCTGCCCACTATGCTAGTACCTATTATGTTTATTTTATGCAAGTAATGAAACCTTACTAAGGCAAGCTCTCACTACAGAGCACTACTAACAACTCTTTCTTGGGCAGTGGGCTGAAGCCACTCATTGTTTGGGTTTTGTGGGAAAGATCAGGCCTGCAGATTCATCAAGTGAGAGGTAGCAGGCTTCAGCTAGAGTTTGATTATTCTGTCACTTTGTGAGTTCTGTAGGACTGCATTGGGGATTTGCTGCAGTGCCTCGCTCAGCCCCTCTGGCAGCGAATGGATTCATTCTTGACATTTTTCCCTATCTAACTTCCTCTTTGGGTAAGAAGCAGTCCAGCAGGTCTAGCAGTGGTGAGGTGCCAATACCCTGCAACTCTGCAAACCAGTAATTTTCCAGTGCTTTGAACAGGAGTTGGAATGAAGATCAGAGGCACTGGGGCTTCCTTAATCTACCTGGCAGAGGGAAAGTCACTATCTTTGCTGAAGAAGAAGAAAATGCATGTGAAGCAATCCATGGCCGCCACCCAAATTAGAGGTTACAAGTGGAAGGTTATCATATGTATGGGGGAGGTGTATTTATTTGCACTGCAGCAAGCTTTAGTTGTGTGCTGGTTTTGGGCAGAACGCCTATTGACTTCAGGGGAAAGACTTGCACAATCAGGACCATATTCAGCATCTACAGCTTCAGAGAACTGTTGGACTCTGAAAGCAGCAATGCTGGGTCCTTTTATGACATTGTTTCTTCCTGCTCCCAGCTTTTACCTAAGCAGAGCCACAGTGAAAAAGATGGATGTAGATGGAAACACTGAAGGGTCACAGTTTTCACAGTAAAAGGCTTCCTTACTTAGAGATAACTGTTACTTTGCACAGGTAATGCTTGTGAACAAATGAGAGGCTGTGGACTGCCATTGGGTCAATGGGTGGGGAGAGCAGGAGAGAACCTTTTCTACCTCTTCTGAAAATGTCTATTTTCAACCTCCTTCCCCTTTGTTGGTTGTGGAGACTTTCTTGATACATATTGGTACTCTCCATACCTTAGAAGAGCAAGGCCAGTGAGACTCAGGGGCATACCACTGTTGGGAATGAGGTGGTATTTGTATTCATCTTGTCTACTTGAAAGGCAAAGCATGGTGAGTGCTAGCAGCTGATTGCTCTTTGTGGGAAGGTTAATAGGCCTTTACACCACTGTTGGAATTATTCAGGGCTGGGCCAAGCAGGTTTTAAAAAAGAATCCCTGTAACTCTCAATAAGGTCAGACTAAATGTATATCCCCAGCTGTACCCCTAACCCTAACTTTAAAGCAGAACACCCCAGCCCATAGTGGGAATTTTAGATGTACAAGGAATGTAGGACTAGCCTCATATGTGCAGCCTGAACTACACCACCGGTATCATGGGGCTTAGGGTACTAATCTAAGAACAACTGACCTCCACACCTGCTAATGCTCCTCAGAGGCAGTTTCCCCTTTGTCTACTTAGAAGTTGTTTTCATATTTCATCAACTCTTGCACTTTTACACTTTCCTGAGACCTAGACAGAGACATGACAGAGGAATTAGGAGAAATAAAAATAGCACATACATGGCACTGTAACTACCTTTTAGACAACAGATTAGTTGTGGTGTTTGTTCATTAAGGCCTTGTCATGTCAAAAAGTTTGGTAGTTCTAAAGATAGGTCTATCAACCATTATGTGCAAATACCAAAATATTAAGAGAGTGAGAATTTGCCTAGTACCCAAACCAACTGCATTTCTGCTGTGAAAGACGAGAAGGATACCCTTTTAATTTCTGTTAGTTTTAAAGCTACATCATTGCCTTAGGATGCCTTGGGAGGGAGGGATTGATTGAGCTGTTATTTATACCAAGCAAGTTCCAGCTTTTAATATCAAGCAGACAGTTTACATCTCATAAACAGCCCTCTACAGGTATATTCTTGGACTGGGAAAGGGACTATACGTTTGATTTCAATTCAACGTAGAGATCACCCATGTGGTAGCATTGCCAATTGACAGGCAAGGCATTGTTCTTCACCACTTCCAGTGGTTTAAAACTTTTATTCATTCTAATAAAGTTAAACTTGAACTACAGTGGTCATCCAGGCAAACATCTCTGTAAAAGGAGCAGCTGGGGGGGGGGGGTTGGAGGGAATGCATTGCACCTTCAAATCAAACTTCCTGATATATATTCATACAAACAAATCTATTGATTTAACAAGAGCATACTGTGACAAAGTTCCTCCTCTATCTTGGTGGGTCCTGTGCTTATTGGCAGATTTTCTTGTCTCAGAGATTCACCATGTGGTGTGGGGAACAGCCCAGAGACCTTCCCCTCTGGGAGAACCCACAGTCCAGGTCAATTGGGAGGTTTGGGGGGAACCCGGGCCCGCCCTCTACTCCGGGTTCCAGCACCGGGCCCTGTGGACTGCAGCTGTCTATAGTGCCTCCTGTAACAGCTGCATGACAGCTACAACTCCCTGGGCTACTTCCCCATGGCCTCTTCCAAACACCTTCCTTATTCTCACCACAGGACCTTCCTCCTGGTGTCTGATAACACTTGTGCTCCTCAGTCCTCCAGCAGCATACCCTCTCAGCTCCTTGCTCCCAGCTCCTCACACTTGCACCACAAACTGAAGTGAGCTCCTTTTAAAACCCAGGTGCCCTGATTAGCCTGCCTTAATTGATTCTAGCAGCTTCTTCTTAATTGACTCCAGGTGTCCTAATTAGCCTGCCTGCCTTAACTGGTTCTAGCAGGTTCCTGATTACTCTAGTGCAGCCCCTGCTCTGGTCACTCAGGGAACAGAAAACTACTCATCCAGTGACCAGTATATTTGCCCTCTACCAGACTCCTGTACCCCACTGGTCTGGGTCTGTCACAATACGTAATGATCTTTTAGAACTGTCCATTCCTTGAACATTTAATTTGTAAGTGTTTTTTAAAGTCCACTTCTGAAGGGGGACTGTCATGTTAAATCTTTAGATAGTAAAAGGTTTCTTTGGGTTATTAATAATACCTTAAATTAATGAGACCAAGGCCCGGATCCTGCAAATACTCATGCATGTGCTTAACTTTGAGTAGTCCCACTGAGTTAATGTACATAATTGTGTGCAGAATTGGGGCCTAATTTAATTATTACCATTTCTACTGTTTATTTTGTGTACTTCCTTCATCCTAGACAGTGAAACTAGCGTAATGAGTTAATTTCAGTCTCATGTTCTGATTCCAGGGCTATAGTACCTGAGTTGCAAACAGCGCAAGAGAAATGTTTCAATCCAAACCCAAAACTGATTTAGTTGGAATTTTAAAATATTTACTAAATTTGTATTAGTACTTAGGTTTGTTTTTAACTAACCTAAATGTGTGGCTTGAATCACCTGACAGTGGGGAGATAGAGATTTTTAAGGTACCTTGAACTTCATGTTGTTGGTAAATTATACACTCATTTTGAAATGCCGTTCAGGAGAGGTGATTTAACCATGAAGGGTCTAGTTTTCCTCACATACTGGCCTCATCCTGGTGGAACTCCATTGACTTAAGTGGAGTTACCTCTGATTGTGTGAGAGGAGAATCAGGACCAAAATGCTTTTGAAAATAATCAGCATCTGATGTATTTTCTGCTATGTCTGTCACATTATCTACTGCACTGAAATACTCTTGTATGAAGACCTTCTGTCTGTCTAGAATCTGACATGAAGAGCAGCATCAGACAGGAAGGCATTTTCTCATTGATGCCTATTCTTCCATTGTATAAAGATGTACATACAATAATATACAAGGATCTCTGTGAATGATGATGGGTGTTTGCTACTGACAGGTAATGAAACAATAATGAAGCAGACGGTTGGAAAGAAATGTGTTATTTCTCTGTCCATAGTTCTATATTTCAACATAACCAACATTCCAAAGCACTAACATGGCTTAACAAATGTTTAAATACATAGAAATATCATCTGCATTTAATTTACACTAACCCAGTTTTCGGGAAGGGGGAGGAAAGAAACATTTAAAAATGCCACAGTCAGTTTTGATAAATTGTGCTAAAATATTCAGTTGAAATGCATAACATCTCTTTAAAAAATTCATATGGAGTCTAAAACAAACTACTGACTTTTCAAATTCTGCTAATACCAGTATTGAGTTCACTAAAATTAGTCCCATGACTAAGGCAGACACAATTTGGACTGGACATAAGACCAGAATAGTATTTTGGGGGCAGATTGTACTACTTGCCATGTCACCAGCTTTCACAATTTTATCACAAGTCTCATGCTACTTGGTGGTTTTCTTCAAGTCCCAGCTCTTGGAATCCTGTGAATATGTGAGAATCTGCTTTCATTTAAAAAAAAAAAAAAAAAAAAAAAAAAAAGGTCTGGGGGTGGGGTTACAAAGAAAAATGATTGCAGATGAAAGTTTGAAAATGTGGCTTGAGTGTATCCTAATACTAAAGTATTCAAATTAAAAAAAAACAAAATTATTACCAATTAGAACATGATTTTAAGCCAGTTTCATGACTGGGGAGAGCCTGATGCATTATTTTTGAATGCTTGGCATTGGCAATATTGCACTTGGCTCCTCGTGCAAAGGAGGCCCTCATGTGGACGGGGCTTTGTGGATTGCAAGGGTAAGGCTAGGATGGGCTCCATTCCCAATTCTGCAAGAGATCCATTGCAAAGTCCATAAAGCTTGAAGCTTTCACAGTTTACTGCTAAGCCCCTTCTCTGCTGTGGAACACTCCTTTAGAAGATCGCAGGGGAAGAGCTCCAGGAAGACGGGCAGTAGTAACCTTTTGTACAGATAGCCCTGGCCTCCAGTGGATTCCCATTGCTCCATGTAGGTCATCTGGAGCTGAGCCACTGACTGTTCTGTGGGGGAGGCTCAAAATCCGCCCCAGCTCCCATGTTGGAAGTATGAGTAAAACTCCGCAGGGGTCCTCACTGACCTTTCCTTGCCCCGGCCCTCTCCTGGTTGTGGGTGTTTCTGTAAGATGGGGACATCGAGCTCTCTTGACTGTTAAATAAATATTTCTGTTGTAAACTTTAAGTTATTTGGTTTCAACTCACTGCTGTCTGCTTCCTAGGCCAAGCAGTTCTGTGCCTTATACCAAATACATGTAAAGACAGGCAGCATACAGTACGTGAGTCACAGACTTTCAAGAATTGAAGGCAAGGCTTATAGCAGCAAAGGCTCTTCGTAGCATCACTGACAGAGTATTTCTCGCTCTGTGTTGTGAAACCTGCATGCGAGCTGAGCTTTAGAAGCAATTCCCTCTGAGAAAACGTGAGCATCAAAGTTCTACAGCCAGAGACCAGTGCCTCTCTGAGCACAATTTCACTGGTCTCTGGGCTGTATCGAACCATGGTTCCGTTTATTGTACAGCTGCATACTAAGTAACCAGACATCCTCCACATTCAGCAAGTCATGTGACAAGGCAAGAACTGAAAAATAATGAGAACATATCTTTTTAATTACTCATCTCACCTCCGAGTCTGGAGGACTTTTGTTCAAGATGAGCCAAGAGGAATAGAGTTTTTTACTCATATCAATTATACAAAATAAAAATTAACCTTTTCTGTACTGCTAACAAAGGCATGGGGGGGACGGACAGGAGGAATCACCTTGTTTGCAGGGCTATCCCACATAATTTGTGCTTAGTATGCCCTTACTGAAGTGCCAACATAGAAGAATGCCACCACACTGCAGCTGATCCCAGAAAAGCAGATAAAGCTGGAGCAAATCAGGAAAGGGGGATGGGTGGGAGGGTCTTTGGGGCAGTGTAATATGGAGGATCAGAAATCAGACCCTCTAGGAGTGGGAACTTGCTACAGGGGGTATCTTGTTCTCATGCTTTAGTAACCTCCGCTGGCAGATATGAGGGTTGGCCAGTCCCAGAGAGCCACCTCCACGTGTGATTGAGTGAAGTATTTAATGGTAGAGAGCAGTATGTATAAGTGGAGAGGGAAACCTCAAGGCTCTGAAGGAAAAAAACCCACAATATTTGGTAGGAGGGGAAAAGGATGATAATTAATAGTGAGTTTTATTTGCAACATGGTTCTATGAACACTGGCTGTTGCGCGTCTGAAAGTTCCATGAGCATCAACCATGAAAACTTTCTGTGCCGCATCAGACCCAAGGAGCTTTCCTTTCTGATGCAGGGGATAAAATTGTCTCCTTTTCTCAGTATAACAAATGTTGGTGACTTCTGTCACTTGTGAAAACATCAAGACCTCCCTTCTCCTCTTGCCCAGATCTGGAAGAAGCTCCAGTTAGATTCTCATTTGATGTTCAGGGAACCTATAGCTGATACACCTAGTGGTAAAGGAGTATTAAATGAAACAATTTCAATACAGTAATATCACTTGAAAGACCTTCAATACACATTATTTTAAAAGGACATTGTCAACAGGGCCGGTTCCAGGCACGAGCCTAGCAAGCAGGTGCCTGGGGCAGCCAATGAAGAGGGGGGAGGCATGTCCGGCTGTTTGGCGGCGGGGCCGACACTCCCTCTCGGAGCGAAGGACCTGCTGCCGAATTGCCACCATAGAATGAAGCGGCGGTAGAGCTGCCGCCGCTTGCGAT
>NW_020664980.1:4877525-5060806 GCF_002925995.2 Terrapene triunguis | reverse complement strand
TTTTTTTTTTTAAACTCATGGTTTACAAAAACTCTTCAAAATTCAACCACTTTGTATCACAACACAGTGGTTTTTCATGGCAGGGTCCATAATAATGCTGGGTGACTGGCACTAAGTGAAGAAAAACAAACAAACCGTGTAGCAATAATTTGAAAAATAGTCACCTAGGAAGCATTGCCTGGACTTTGCAGATGGCTAGTGTAGATGCAATTTTTGGATTTACCATCTTTGAGAGCATCCCTTTATGTCAACTTCACCACTAAATACTTCTCTGTGGCCTGCGGGAACCCATGCCCACAGCTCTTCCTGCAGTCCTCATGAGTTTTCTGTTGAACATCTCACCCAGATTCAGATGGAATAGCCATTGCATTCTATAGCTGCAGAGTCACAAAAGGCCATGGGAATTATTGCTGATGAAAAGAGCTCAGTGTTATTCCCGTGACAATATGTTCCATTATTACATGTCACTCCTAGGTATTAACTGGGGACAGCTATCATTACACTGTCAGAGGAGTTTCACTAAGTGGCCCATGGCATTGTGCTTTGGAGTTGTTTATCCTCTGTTTAATTCACAATTCAAACACCCACATCATTTCTTATTTTGAATATTCAACCCACCCACAAAGAGAAAATATTTTTATGATTCTTTTATTGAGATGATGTCAGTCTGGAAACAGACGGGCAGATGACAGGGAGAAGGGAAAATGTCAAATTAATAAGGGTGACACGTCTCATCAGTCATTTTCAAGATGCAATCTGCTACATGCTGTAAGATTTTGTCATTCAGCTCATCCAAAGAGGAAAAACCCTTCCAACATGTCCCTAGACCATCTAAGCACTTATCAACACTGTGATACTAATAGGAATTCATCAAACTGATCCATGTTCATGTCTTAGCAGCAATGCAGTGAATATGTACGGAGTTCCAACACAATGCCCAGTTCCTCCATTCCTGAAAGCGGGTGGCCTGTTGCTGTGCATCAGAGCAGGATGCTCTTCTCTAGGCTCTCCAGCTGCTCCTCGAGAAATTTAATCTGCTCCTCAAGGTCTTTCTGTTCAATCAGTAAAGAGGTCTTCACTTGAACAAAGTGTTTGTAGTCCTGGAGTTGCTCGTCAGTCAGGTATTTGGAAAGGATACCAGAAACCACTCTTTCCCTGCGATCCAGGTTTTCTTTCAGATCTTTTGCATCTTCCCGCTGTCTAGACAGGAGGTTGTGCCGCTCATTTAATGATTGCTAGTAGGGAAAAAGCAAAAGCAGCATACACCATGAAAACCAATAATTTCTGACAGACTCTAGATCTTCATTCAGGAGCCACAGTGTATTAAATGTAATTACTTCCCCTTGTGGCTTTAGATTCTGGATGGCTTCTCCTAGACTGAAGTACTTTCCCTTGTGGCTTGCAAGGTAAAGGTGGCTGGCAATTCCCATCAAGATTCACTTCTTTCATGTTGTCCACAGGAAGCAAGTCAAAGGTAGTAATAATAATATATTTAAAATCCTAATCATCTCAGTATGTCCTGTCTACCCTGCATCTGTCTTGTGTAGATTGCAAAACCTTTAGGGCATAAAGTGTTTTTATTTGTGGCCTGAACAGAGCCAAACATAGTGTCAGTGCATAACAAATTAGTATTACTAATAATAAACTATATAAAAGAATAAACTATAATATTAGTGTACCTGGAAGACAGTAACCTGCTAAACAAGAGTAGCTACTAAGCGAGGGTGGCTTTTAAAACAGTTTATATTAATTTGCTTAAGCCTGGCCTACATTAGGGAATTTTAACATTTCCCACCATTGCTAACACAAGTTCAGCTGGACTGGTTTTAGTAAGGTTAGCAATGTGGGAAGTTCTCAGTTTTCAGTACCATATCAATTAAACCTGCTCAGAACAAGTCTAATCAACTCCATGCTAAACAGGGCTGTTTGAGCCTGAGAGGTGAGGGCTCCCAATGTTGCTAAAGCTTGTGCAGCTGAATGATTGGAGATTTTTGTCAAAATTCCATAACATAGACAAGGCTTTAGAGCACTTTATCCAAAGTCCTGAGTAAAGTACCCTAACTAATGTGAAGAGCTCTCAGTGTAGCTGGTTTAGGGGAACTACCCCACTAGAAATTAACTGTTCGCTGGGAACATCTACAACCAGTTCAGCTAACAGCTTAAATGTGCTTTGGCTGAAGAGTAGAGGCCAGGCGTCGCCTTGTTTTAAACTGTATTAGCCAAAACCAGTTTAAAATATTGTCTAAAACCACTTTTGCTACCATGAGCTCAACTCCAGGGCAGACTGCTCCTGAATCTCCAGGAGGCATCACATGGTAAGATTCTGGTGGTGAGTTTCTGAATTTGGATTGATTATATGCATTTGATAACGTAAAGGAAAACGATCCACAAGAATACAAAGCTCTGCAGAAAAGGAGCAGCGCTGCTCATGGGGTTAAGATCACAGAGGAACTCTGTCCTCAACTTGTTCCTCATTTGGGAATCAGCAATGTGGGTGGTGGGTGGTATTGTGGAAAGGGGCATGTCTTATATAACAAGGACAGCAGAAAAAAGAATCATTCTTAGGACATAATGGCTTTGTCTGCGCTATGGAAAAAAAGCAGTGTTCCTAACTCGAGTTAGCTAACAAGTTAAATTCCTATTGAAGACAAGGCAATTTGTGGCGTTCGCATGAGTTAGAAGGTTGAGTTAAAGACTTTGGGGGATTTCACCTCCAGTTAGGAACACACTTCCCCCCCTCCCCCCAGTGAAGACAAGGCCATTGTGTTAAATAGGCTTTCCAAACTCAGAAGAAATGATCCTCAGTGGAAAATATCTGGAATACAGGTTTTTGTTCTACACCAACAGGAGACGTTTAAGTGGCTTCCCAGATCATCAGTCCCATATACTGACAGTTTCAAAAGCCACAACTACAGTTCAGCATCTACACAGTGCTTACCTGCTCCTATTACCACCTTGCACTCCTGCTGAAGGCAGAAGCCTAATTTTTCATCCACTGAGCAATTATCGTTCGTGTGAAGCTCACGCTTTTTCTGCTATGGAAATACACCACGCTAATTATTAACTACTACTGGCAAAGCCAGCCAGGGTTCAGATCTGGGTCTAATTTTATGCAGAACTCTACAGTTCAGAGACAGAGAAATGGGTCCAGTGAAGGTCTAGCTTGGAAGATAAGTGTGAAAGAAATAAAGCAGCTAAATCTCCAAACCTCTTGTGACTCACCTTCTCCTCAGCCTCTGTATTCTCATTGATTTTCCTCATGGCATTTTGGACGCGAGCGAGGCGGCTGGACAAACAGAGCAGCAGGCTCACTACCTTTTCCAGATCACCAACGAACATCAGGTAGCGCTCATATTCATTGGGCTTGCAGACATCTTGTACCATTGCCTCTAGCTCTTTGCCACGCAGAGCATACTCCTTGGTTTCGGATAGGACAAGTTCCCTTTCTTCCCAGAGGGTGTGCAGTTTTGATTGGATGCTAAAAATAAGTTCCTTCTGCAGGGGAAATAAAAAAAATTGGAAACTTTGTTACTAACTCCCAGAATCCAAACTGCTTACAGACACTGGTTTTTTCCACAGATTGCCTCCTCCAGATTTTAAACTTTTTTTTTTAATACTTTCAAGCCTGTACAAAAGACAGTTACAAACAAGTTCCAATGACTTTATAAACTATATTATTATTATTTTCACCCCCAAGAGTCAATGTCTGGTAGTTGCCTCAGTAAAGTCAAAGAGTTTCCATAACATACCTGGCAAGGGTAATTAACAGGCAAAAAAAGGAAGGGGGAGGAGGAGGAGGAGAAGGGTTATAGTATTAAGATCATGTGGTTACTCAGTAAGACACGGACAGTGTGATGGTTCCATTAAAAGCTAATTCAACTCACTTCCTGTTGTCAGCATAACAGAACTGAATTCTATGGGGGGGATTTGAATGAGGCAAGGGAGGTAGGTTGGTGAACAGATTTGGGGAGGGTGTTCCATGCATAGTGGGCAGCATGAAAGAAGGCTCAGAGATGAGAGTGGGAGAAGGATCACACCACTTTTCACTGAAATGCAGCCAACTCTGACATAGAAGGGAGCAGCCGCTAAACAGTGCGGAGGGAAGAATACCACCACATCCACTGTAGGAAGAATTGTAAGTAGGCAGATTATAATTAATTTGGCCATGTTTCTACAACTAACAAGCTTAATTCTTTTGAAGAGTGATGTGGGTTATTTTTAAAGAAGCACAGTATTTCTACTTTAGTAATTATAGTCTAAGCTTATCTCTTTCTCTCTACACATGTGAAAGCCAATAGGGCGATGCTATCAACAGAAACTGCTGCCAGTTCTCTGAATGTAAAGATCATCTTTCACTTAGACTGCCAGATGTCATCAATTTAGGGTTCAGATCTGGTCTCAAATACTGTACAATTGTGAATCAGTTAGTGCACAGAAGCTAGTTTTGCAAGGAAGCGTTCAGCTCAGAGTCTATCCCTGATCACTCCCACAGTGGATGTCTTTGGCAGATGAATAAAACAGGACAGAATTTAGACAACACCAGTTACAATCAATATACCAAATTCATCAGGACTTTAAATGGAGCTATAATAAAGATGAATTTGGCCCAGAAAGTCTCAACGCACTTTGAAGTAATGATATTGTGTGAAAGTATGTTGATAAAAGCGCTTTCCTCTACATACCAAATTTATGATGATATCTTAGTTACTGTAAAGAAACCCACACAGTCCTTTTCACATTCATATACCTACTTTCTTGGAAGTGATATCATCAAGGTCACTTGAGCCATCTCCGTTCTTAATCAGGATTTGGTTCATGTTAGAACTGGGATCTTCTGTACTGTGACCTGCACTGTGTTCAGCTTCAGAACATGGTTCTGTTGGACCGTCAATACTTTTCCTGCTACTGAAGCAGAAAATAAATATGTTAACAAATGTTTACAGCCTAGTTCATGAACAATGTGGTTCCTATTCACGTTTCTAGACTAGCCAGAATCATTTTTCCCCCCCAAGCAGGGATGTGTCTAACCTTTGAAAATATCTTGAGCATAAGATTTCTGACAGCCAAGAATGATCATGTTCCCTTCTAATAACTCCAGAACTACTTTGGGATCTCTTATGAAAACATTTCCAGTCTGGCACATTGCATGTGATACACAAAAGAAATCCAACCAGGGCACTAGCATAGCTATTCAGGGCCCTATTTCCCAGTCAGAATCCTACCTCTCTTTTTTACTATTTCCTTAGACATTTCTTGGTGTGCCAACCAGAAGATGGGCCACAGAATTTGTTGCTGGTTTAGAAAACAGGATCCCCGGGTATTCTTAGCTCCAGTGAATGCATGAGACAAATAGACATTGAGACAGGAAGGAATATGTAATCTCAAACTACTTACTCATTTTCTAGAACAGGCTGCACCTCTTCTCTCATTCTAGCTCCCTTATTCCTGTGTGATCTGTCAGACATTGAAATGTTAACAGGAAAAAGGCCCTCCAGGAGGTCTAGTGCAGTTTTTCTAGTAGGACAAGGGACGAGGATATCAGCCAGAGAATTGTCTTTGGCAATGATCTCCATAGCAAGTTCTTCATATCTCTGGTCTTCAGGGGATTTCAGTCTCCTTTTAGGAAAATCTGTCTCCTTTTCTAGCAGGACACGATTCTGGCTGTTGTATGCTGCTTTTTCATTTAAGGCTGAACTACTGATTTTATCTCCTTGCTCGGACTGAGATGATGATGCCGTGTGGCAATTTATTTTTTCCTGGGAAAGTGCAGTATCATTTGCCTCTAATTGTGGACGGGGGGTTCCCTTTGAAGCATTTCCAGCCAGAGATTTTACTCTGCATTCTTTTTCCACCTGAGTCTCTTCATTGCCTCCTCTTCTGGGGAACAGAATAGGGATTTCAGGAGTTAGTTCCTTGACATCTGGACAACATGAATTCACAACTGCACTACTGTCTTTATTCTCCTCATTCCTACTCCCAAGACTGGATTCGTCTTTCTCAGGAATTTGGAGTCTACAGGAAAGAAGAAAGAAGTTGCATTCACTGTGGACATTCACCGCTCCACCAGAAGTTCTGGCAGATCAAGACATTGATATTTTCATGGCTGTCTTTTTCAAAGTCTCAGAGCTTCTGAATCTGTGAAAAGTGCTCACTTTGCTTGTGGGCCGGAGGGCAGGGCCAATGCTAGATATGTGTTAAATGTGCAACTGCACAGGCCCTCACATTTCTGGGGTCCTCACTTAATCTGCAGTCTCCCATTTCCAGCTCCATCCCTTTGAATTACGCCTACTTTGAAAACATTTAAAAACCCCATTGTACACTGACACCTTGAGATGAATGCATCATACACAAGGAAGCAGAGCCATTGCTGCACTGCTTGCTATCATATTGTGCCAGACGCCACAGGAAGACCGACAAAATACCAGGAACGTGGTTGAACTAGGGCACAACTTTATTGAGCAACACACCTGGGAACCATCTGCAATAACTTGTCCAGTGCAGGTCATTTTTTCTTTGTACCACCTGGTGGAGGGCTGCTGTCAGCCCCCACAACTCCTTTAACCTTGTCCCAGCACCATTACTGGGACTCCATTGCCCTCCCCTAATATGAGGGTTAAGGAGGTGGAGAAGAAGGGGTTGTCTCCTCTCTGTACCACACATCCAACCCCATTCCCCACCTTCCTTAGGAGCTCAACGAGGGTGTACATTCCCATCGGATACATTGATGATGCATTTAGCTGAGTATGGTTTTTCCATCAGCGCACTTTTGTTGCTTTGTTCTCACTACATGTCATCAGCTAGAAATTTGGTCCATTCATAATAGTTTCACAGGCGCAGGTAAAACACCCCCAATTTTACTAATGTCTTTGTGAAATCTGAAAGCTCTGTAAAACTTGATATTTAAATATCTGAGAGCTGCTGTTCAGCTGAGTACCCAGCCCCACAGGGTTGGAGCTAAATTCCTGCTGACCTCTTAGGCTCTGTAGTGCAGTTGCTTTGCTCAGCTCCTAAACGTCACAGGAACTGACTGGCAATGGAGATCTGCTCCTGTAGTTGAGGAATGGCGCTTCAAACAGTGCAGCCTCAAGAGACATAACTGAACTTATCCAGAGATTTGATTCACCAGAGTTCAGAAAATCAGGATTAGACTTTGCCCTCTGTAGTGAAGGGAACCTCTCCCCAGCCCCCAAGTATTTTCTCCAAAACAGTTTTTGTGACCCAGCTACAATATTGTGAATGGAAGAAACTTTACTGTGTACCTTCTGTTTATTTCTACAGCAAGTGCCCTCTCACCCAGGAAAATGGTTTCAGAGGGGTAGCTGTGTTAGTCTGTATCAGCAAAAACAACAAGGAGTCCTCGTGGCACCTTAAAGACTAACAGATTTATTTGGGCATAATCAGAGGTGAAAGTAAGCCGGTCCGGTCCAGTATGGTATACCAGCAAGAGCCAGTACGCTGTGCCAGACTGGACCGGCTTCCGCGGCGGTGATTTAAAGGGCCCAGGGCTCCAGCCGCTGCGGGGAGCTCCGGGCCCTTTAAAGTGCCGCCTGAGCTCCGGCAGGGATTTAAAGGGCCTGGAGCTCCGCGGTGGCTGGAGCCCCGGGCCCTTTAATTTGCCACAGCCGGAGCCCCAGGGCCTTTAAATCTTGAAAGGCCCCGCCTCTTCTGGCTGAGGCCACGCCCCCGCTCAGGACTCCGGTGTACCGGTAAGTCCTTTAAGTTACTTTCACCCCTGGGCATAACCCAAGAAGTATCACCTGAGTTTAGGTAGCCACTCCCTCAATCTGTTCTTCACAAACGACACTCATTTTCTAATTCTAATTCTTTATTAAAAGAGAGGCATAACAGCTGACCATTTAATATTTTTCTCTTTTTAAATGGGCTGAATACAGATATGGAAGCAGAAGGCATTAGGCAAAGGGGAAATTGTTCAGTGTAGCGGAGCATGCTGGCCCTTTAAACCTGAAAGGGGCAAGAAAACCCTGTTCCAGAAACAATGACTCAGGAAATGGTCAAAGCAGTAATGGGGAATTAATAGTTGGATGGGAGGAAAAACCCAGGACACTGTCCCTTTAAGGCCCTCGGACCAGGAGCCCTGTGGCGTAGGTGGGGCAGGGCTCCCCTCTCTCCCAGCCAACTAGGAGGAGCTCTCTGAAAGCGGGCAGTATATATGCTGCCTTCTCCCTCAGAACAGGGGAGATGCTGACAGAAGAAGGAATCCAGGGCCAGAAGGCTGTGCTCCTGCTGAGAAGGGCCAAGAATGAGGACTTCATGAGGGGCAGAGTGGGATATAATAGGAAAAGAGCTCTGTGTGGTAGAAGGGCCAGAGCGGAGTATAAATGTTTGGGTTGGGGAGCTGGGCTTTATTTTGAGGATTATTTTGAACTCTATTATATACTAAACCTCAGCCTGGGGGGGCGGGGGGGGGAGGGTGTTAGTCACAAAAAAGACTGTGTGGGAGTCTTAAGGGGACTGAAGAGGGAAACCAGAGGTAAGCTGCAGTGGAGCCTCTGCTGGCCACGAGGAGGCGATCAGGAGGCAACAACCCTGGTATATTCAGCTGCGGGGGAGAGGTTGGGGGGGGGGGTAACACTTGTTTTAGAGATAAAAGTGAAACATTTATTTAATCCATTCAGTCAGTTGTCTCAGGAGTCAAGGCTTCTCCTTTTGTGCTGGTTTCCTCCTAAAGTTTTGGGCTTTGATGCAGCACTTCAAACAGAAGCTTTGATGGCAGAGGCTACTGACTATAGGGAATAAATCATTTTAGTCCTACTGCATTTGCTATATAGAATAACCACAGCCATCTTTTTAAGTACCCTTTAAATCCAGATTTTGTAACAACTTAAGTGCACGGATGAACACACAAAACCGGTGTAGTTTATGCAGCCAGTTTGCTTGTGCAATTACGGTGCTTGTTTTGTGTATGCATGTTATTGCACATCCACGTGATCACGATATTTGCACATGCAATTACCAAATTCATGGTTGCATTATTGCACAAATTAGTAAGTGTGTAAATGGCCAAACTATCTGGATTTCTGGCCATTCAGATTTCTTAATGAGTTTATTATATACAGTGGCTTTTTCACAGTGACTATTTTTTCCTCTATCTAAAAATCTATGATAACTGAATGGAGTCTTATGAAGAGGTAGTATGGAGGAAGACTGTAGAGATAGGACAGGAGGCAATATCTCTATGCCTTTCTGCTTGGTATGGTATTGTACCTGTGATTATTTTGAAGATCACATGTCAAATTATGCACACAAAGCAATAATTCAGGAATAGAAAGGTTACCTGGCTTTTTGTTCTGCTTTACTTTGCTTTCCCTCCAAGGCAACTTGCAAAGACAATACTGTCAGGAGAGATTCTGGCATGTCTGTCCTTGAAACTAAAGTATCACTTTGTCCATAGAGACAAGAAGGCTTTGACGTTATTTCTAAGCCATTAGTGACGGAGTCATTGAAGAAAACATTGTCTTCTTCCACAGAAGACAGGGGCAGTGGAGAGTGAAGAGGAGACTCTGAATGTAGTAGTGGAGATTGCAATGTGCCCAGGGAGGATACACACCATGGGGATAGATTTTCAGTACTTAAGGAAATGCCATAGGGCTTTGTTGTGCTAGGAAGCCTTTCAAGTTTTTGGACCGTTGTATCTGATCTCTTGAGCCCCACAAGGTCTTCAGTATTTGTTTGTCTGGGCAGATTTCCTGATACAGACTTGGTGCTGTGCAGATCACTTTGATGGTTTGCAGCTGAGCTGTTTTTACCACGTTCAAGTCCAGGCACTGGCAAGATGTGCAGGCTTTTCATGTGATGAAGCTGATCTGTGCTTTGGCTCAACAATGAAAGTCTTACAGTTTCTGAAATTCCAATTTCTTCCATAGACTTTCCCCTTCCTCTGGCTGTGCAGACTCGCTGCTTTTCATCTCTCACACAGTCTTTTTCCTCTGCCAACTCGACTTCATTCTTTGCTAGAAAGCTAAAAAGTTTCAAATCATATTTCACATTAGCTAATTACTAACACCACCATTTGGAGGCATTTTATTTATTATATGGAAGTATTTAGTGCAGGTAAAATACAAACCTCACATGACCTAAAGCCAGTACTTGTAGTCTAGGCCCACCAATGATATTCAACTGCTGGAAAAATCATTTTGTCAATCAGGGTTGAAGAGTGTGCCACAAAATAGTGACAGCCTGACGTTGTATTGTCAAGTTTGAGTCATGGCATTGTATCAGTGTGATGCTGTTGTATTATGACTCAGCATGATCTCATATTGAGACAGCATCATGACGGGATGGCACAATTACTACATCCCTTTTGTCCACAACCTATGGGTGTGTTTACACGGAGACTTGCACACAGCAAGTTGGGGTGTAAATTTACAGCTATGTGGACCCTGCTGGCACACAGTGAAAATTCCACCATGCACTTTGATGTAGTAGACTAGTGCACTGTATTTTCACAGCCTGGGTTACCGTGCACTAAGTCTCTGTGGAGACAAGCCCTAAGAAAAGCACTGTAGACATGTCAGAGACTTCTTGGGCCTGACCGACAAAATGCCAGAGTGAGACCTGGACTGCAGGGTAAATGCAGCAACTGTAGTTATTACGAGGAGAAAGTGGTAGGTAATGGGTAACAATAATGGGGAAGAAACAACTTCAAATGGGATTACAAAATAGAATGGTTACCAGAACCTGGGTAACTTCTGGATAAATGCCTTGAAGTTAGCCAGTTCCTGTCTGGGGGAACGAGATCCTTCTTGCCAGCAGGGCTGGTGTTGCATTAACACAATACACACATTGGGACAACTGGAACTCTCCAACCAATAGTAAAGGCACATATGTGAGGCCTGCAAGATACTCTGCTCCCATCTTTTGGAGCGATTAATATCCAAACATAGTAAATCTGCACCAATTTCACTGACAGGTTTGGATTTGCCACCAGAGTTCAGCGGAACACAGCTACTGTATTATGTTGCACAGTAGCAGAACTTGGTGAGTTGGGAGGTAGAGGGAGAGATTATTGTACAGTAGGAGGCTATGGCTTCCTCCATAAATGTAGTACAATGAAACCTGAACTTACAGTCACCTGCATTAATAGCCAGCAAAATCGGTCCCTACTGGATTTCCCTTCTCTCCCATATTCACTTGCCCTGTATTAAGAGGTCACCTGTGAAATGTTTCTGACCATACATGGACTCACCCACACTTCTAGTTGCATCAAAAACGACCTGCTAACGTGAAGCTGCTCCACCTGAATCAGGAATCTCAGACAGACCACTGAAGGCCTGCTGAGAAGGCTACCCTGTATCAAGCAGCCCCACTACTTAGAATGGCCAAAACAATGGGTGTCATTTTTTTTGTTGAAGCAAGAATTGATTGTTCCTCTCCCAATTCTTCTGGGCAAGCGATACGGGGTTAAAATACTAGCAACTTTTCTATGTAAATATTTATTTAAAAAAAATATATATATATATAAACAAACTCCATGCTTTAAGCATTCTGACAGGATCTCTATGTTGTTCTTCTGTGGACAGGTCTGGCCTACCCTTTAGGTGCAGTTTTTGGCAGAGATCAGATGGTGGAGCAATGCACTCAAGTGAGAAAAGAACCGAAGCTATGGTGGTTTGCAATATGGAGTCTTTTACCGTAAAGAGTTCCAGCCCTTTTCATGCATATTTTATTGTACATTTTACTCCTTTTTTTTTTTTTTTGTTCCACAAAGAGGCAAAAATGATTTTTAAAGCTACCTAAAAGGAAAGAAACTGATTTGGGGAATAAATAACCCTATTCTAAGGATGTGGGATTGTAGGGTCACTGAGAAGAACCAGAGAAGTGCTGAGCCCCTGTGACTCCCACTAAAGCTCCACACCTCTCAGGAGCAGGCCCTGAAGTGATCTCTCTTCAGGTAAAAGCCTTTAGATGGCAGATGCAGCTCTGTGGGGCAATGGCTGTATTATGCCTGGCGAACTGACATCATGTGGAGGTTGGAAGTGACTCAGCATTTCAGAGCAGGCTCCCAGGCAACACTGCCTTTTCTGCGCTGCTACAGCAGTCCCTGGTGGCAAAAGCACAGAGTTGCTGCCTTTAACCAACATTTCTAAAAAAGCAACCCCTGTCCCTCCCCTTTGGATCTTTGTAGTTTGGAAATAAGATATCATTATTTCAGCTGTCGCCACGTAGGCAGCACAAAGGCTAAATAAAAGAAGGGTAAATAGAAAGCAGAATAAAGACAGCTGTTCTGAAGTCTATTTCCCTACGGTCAGATGCATAATAAAGGGCTAAATCCTGTGGTCCTTACTTGGTTTTCACTCAGTTTTTACTCATATAAAACTCCCCATAACGAGGTTAGGACAGATTGAAAGCTGGATTAGGACCTCGGGATTAGCCAATAACAACAATTTGGCATGTGCATAACACTTTGCATCTCTAAAGTGCTGTACAGATATTAACTAACTGATCCCCACAGCACCCTTGTGATTCAGGGAGGCATTGTGATCCCTCACAACCTCCACTAAAAAACCTCAGACTGAGGGGTAGTATAGAACGGAGGGAAGAGCACAGAGTTGTGGAATTAAACTCCAGATTCCTCTGCCACTGACTCCTTTTGAAGCATTGGCTAAGTCTAATCACCTCTGTGCTTTGGTTTCCCCACTTATAAAACAGAGAGAACATCACTTCTGTACCTCAGAGGTGTTGTGAGGAATAGCTAATATACCTCTACCTTCATATAACGCTGTCCTCGGGAGCCAAAAAAATCTTACCGCATTATAGGTGAAACCACGTTATATCAAACTTGCTTTGATCCACCGGAGTGCACAGCCCCCCCCCCCCCCCCGCCCCCCTGGAGCACTGCTTTCCCGCATTATATCCGAATTCGTGTTATATCGGGTCGCGTTATATCGGGGCAGAGGTGTATAAGGGAAATGCTTTGAAAATAAGCAGTGCTTTTAATGTCTCCAGTCCTTTTGTCTCTGAACTAAGCATGATTTCCTCTGTGATCTTTATAAAAGATTAAAATCTCTAAATAGTATTTTGTACATTTTGGGCCCAAGAAGTGCTGAGGGCCTACAACCCCACTGGCTTCAAATGGGAATTGCAGGTACTCCACACCTCTCAGGATCAGACTCTACATTTACAAGTTTTGAGGTAGATTTCCCCCCACTTTGGCAATTATTAAGGCCATGATGATGCTCTCCATTTCTTTTGGGAATATTCACCCTAATATGACAGCGCTTCCTCGCTGAAAATGCAACACTGCATTTTATTTGTATTGGAGAGCCTCCTCGAGTTGATGTGTTAGGTTTCAGTTGAAGCGCTGTGAATTATATGGTACCAGTGTCAGTCTGAGGGGCTATGGAAGTTCCTGGATTCATATATCAGACTACTTCACAGGTGACTTAATGAGAAGTCTCTCTACTTAGGCCCTGTCCACACTAGGACTGAAGCCATGCTAGAAACAGCTGTATCTAAACATGGCTGATGGGAGCAGGGTTTTACCAGCTCTTGTCTAACAGAGTGGCTGTCTACATTCAGGATTTTCACAAATTCTCCCACTGTTGCTTTAGCACTGGTGCATCTCTATGGCTGTAAATAGCAGGAGGAGCATCCTACCCTGCTCTGAGCTACCCTAGCATTCTCAACAGTTGTTAGCACTAGTAGAGCTGCACTGGTTCTACAGCAATGGTGAGAGGTGTTCACAAAAACAAACAAACAAACAAAAAAACCCTCATTGTAGACAAGGGCCATATGACCAGGTTTTTTTTAAATTCTATTTTATGCCTGAGAACTAAACTAGAATTCTGTAACAAAGCCATAAGAGAGACGACAGATTAAACATGTTTGTTAGTAGCCATGTGGCTATCTGGGTGGGGATTAGGCTAAAGCATGGTTTAATAACACCTTCCTGATCCTTGTGCATGCTTGTCAGGGAAACAGTTCTCAAACCCTGCTAGCAACAACTGTGTTTAAACACTGTTGTTGCTAGCTAGCACATGTTTGTTTCCAACATTGGCAGGACCTGTACTTCCAAAAAAATTAGGAAACAACAGATTTCAGTTAGGAATCAATCACACTGTAGGGCATAAAAATTAACATCACATTGAATTTACTGTATTGCAAAGAAACAGTGAATGTAGTTGCCCACTAGTGTTTGAAAACATTTCTAAAGCAATGTTCATCTGGGGAGGGTGGAGTAGTTCTCACAACCTTACCTGGGGATGATGGGATAGTTTTCACAACCTTGAATTGATGATGCCGGGAAAGTTGTACATCTATGAAGGTCCTGAAAATGCAGAAGACTTAACTTGAGCAGCATTGTCAAATTTTTATTGCTTTTGTGTACTCAGCACCTCCCCACGCCTACTAAGGTGGAAACTCAACAATAGCTCAGGTAGCAGTTTACTAAGCATTTTAAGTGTTTGTTTCCTTTCAGTTATGTAATTCCCATCATTCTCTCCCAAGTTAGCATCAGTTTTTTTCCCCTTAGAAAAATATGTTTGTTAAGACTCCTAGATTTACAGACAAAATTGGGATTTTATCAGCACTTCTCCATGACAGGAGAAGTATCAAGGAAAGTACATTTTACATGCCTAAGTAGAGACATTTTACACAGTGTTCAACCCTGTCCCACAATCTAATGAAGCCTAGATAGTCAATAATGTGTTTCATGGTTGCTGAATCATAGAATCTTTTGGACTGGAAGGGACTTCTAGTGAGTTGTCCAACTCATCCCAATGTATAATAGTGGTTATTACTGGCACTTGGATACTACAGTGAGTGGTATCCTACAGACAGATACATCATAATCAAATTTATTCTATTATCCCTAAACTATCCAAAATAGATGGGTTTTTCCAGGCTAGGAGGCAGTCAATTAGGCACATACTAGACTAATTATCTATAGGTTCTTCTCAACTGTGTATCGATCCCCTCTGCTTATCAGAGAATCTAGTCTATCCTCCAACCCAGAAGTAACCCAGACATTCATGGCCTTCACAGGTATTGTTCTGGGTTACTCTTCACAAGGCTAAGCTCTAACATGCTCACGGTTTGAAAAATTCAAAGCTACAGCCATGGGAACATGAGGTTGAATGATCAAATAGATTGTCTATCAGCATGGCAGGTGAATATTAGCAATACAGGAGCAAAATATTGACTCTACCTTTGCTTGTCTACAGTTCTGAAAATAGGCATCTTTGGTGAGAGTTTCTTATCTCAGTGGCAGTTCCATTAGCTAGAAGACGCTAATGGGGGAAAAGACTCTCTCTTCTCTTTCCCCTTTGCCTCTGTTTATTTTCCTTATCTTTCTTTTACAGAAATATTGACATACATTGTCCTCCAAATTCTGGCACTGAAAGGTGCATATTTCTGCCCTGACACTGGGTCAATGTTCACTGAGCATGTAGGAAATAAAGCAAATGGCCAATTTTACCTGTTCTAGCAGGCGTCTAAAGTGTTAGCGTTTGCCAGAAGCCACATCATCGTATTATTTAAACTCAAGGCTGTTGTGTCAAGAGCAAGGGCAAAAGGAACCACTCATAAAGACTCAGCATTGTAGTCTTTTATGGTGTGTGGTGAGCTGACTGTTGGTAGCCAAGCAGTTTTGTTCTATATATGTAAATATCTACATCACATGCTCTTCACGACAGTATCTGAGGTATCAGATGAGAACCACTGTTTTATTTTCCTAATTGTGGTACCATAAGTAGCCTAGAGACCTTCTTGCTATCCCAGAATGAGTAATTTTGAGATCTAAGTAGTGTGTGGGAAGTTGTATTATGAGAAGAGATGGATCCATGGAAGGTTCTCTCTCTTCTACCAAATGGAGAGCAACCAACCTAGGAAACAGAAATCTCAGTCCTATAAAACAGATTGCTAAATAAACAGTGATGAACACATATTCATCCTGTGCCAGTCTGCAGTGTCCATGGATTTCTTCTACCTGAGAAAAGCAGGAAATCTAATTTCATCAGGGTAACTATCCAAAAGTATCTGTTTAGCTATTTTCCGTTTTTTAAAGTGGCTGAGTGTGAGATTTGAGAAAATTGGGAAGGATGCACAGTTGCAATGTATAACTAGACAAAGCTCAGTGGTTTCTGCTGAGTTTTACTTTGAAAATCTGGGTTCAATTAAAAAAGTCAAAAGTGAAACTCAGGTATGGGAAGAAAGACTTCATAAGAGCCAAAATAGACAGACAAACATAAATAAATACATACATATATAAAATATTTGCACTAATTCTGTCAACTGAAACCCATGGATTTCTATATGGCTTTGCTTTTCAGGCCAAAAACCACTTAAAAGGTGTTCCCTCAAAAGACTTACCCGGGAGAAAAAAGTTTCTTCTGGTTTCCTCATGGATACTTGGGATACTGGTTTGCAGACTACCCCCCACCTCCTTGGCAGCCCACCCAAATTCCTCTCCGAATGGTCAAATCAGGCTCAAAATCCAGAAATCTATCCTTGTGGAGTTTTCAGATGAATTTCTACCTGTCCTGTTTGTTTGTCCCTGAAAGAGTATGTAATACTTAGCATGTAAAAGCTTTTATCTATGGCAATGCACTTAAGTTTTCAACCTCCAGGCATACTTATTAGCAATTTGTTTTCCATTAAAAAATGAAAATCTACAGTTTGTCTGCAAAGCACTATGCATGCCATTAATTAACAACCATTATTGTCATTAATTAAACATAATATTTTAAAACATTTTTGGTAGGATTGCTTTTAGAACTCCAAACAATTAATTGTATGTTCTCTCTTCTAATCTATTCCTCCAACCAAACTCCAAGGGAGGTATGCACATACGGTTTGCAAACAACTGTGATGTTTCCTATAGAATAACAAACATAGCATCCTCATTTTTTTCTTCCGGGTTACAAGAACAGGCTATAGCTCACTAAGGGTCAGATTATTAATTCCTTACTTCCATTGGTGAGCAATGGGTCTACTCATGTGAGCAACTACTCACCAGTATAAGCAAAGGGTTCACAGTCTGGCCCAAAACTGTAAATTACCTCGTAATATATTTCTTACCCATGCAGGAGAAGGAGATGATTTTGATCGTTCTCGATCTTTGCTGGATGCAGAAGCCCCTGATGGAAGGAGATTTTCAGCTGAAGCACATTTGCCGGTGCAGTTTCCGTCTGTTTCCCTGGCAGCAGACTTGGGTTTTGAATGTACTGCCTCAGTAGCAGAAGAACTAGCACTGTGTCTACTGGTCCAGATCCCTGTGGCAATTAAAGCAGGGGAGGGTTCTGGAATTCTTTCTGGAGAGAGAAATTGGCAGATTACCTCATTATTTTGGGTCTTTCTGCTAATATCTGCGTTGGAAGTCTTGCCCTCGGGAAGCCTCTTAGCATTGGAAGGCCTCTTCTGCAGGGGCGGTTTCTGCAGAGCACTAGCGGGCCTTTGTGCAATCTTTCGTTCCATGTATTCAATAAGTGCAGTATGCTGGATTTGCTTCAACTCGGTCTTGGAGAGATTGGAACTGGCAAGCGCACTCCCTCGGTTTTCCAGAATCTTTCTTCTGCCTGCCATTGCATCTTGTTCATTAATTTCATCCGACCTGACCCCTGTGCTTTCTTCCCTCCATGGTACACCCTGATCTTGCTGATCGTCCAGTTTATTGAGCTTCTCGGGTTCAGAATAGCACAATTTCTTTTGTTCTTCTGTTATCCTTTTTCTTCCTCCTATTCGAGCAGCTTGTGGCCTCTTTGTTTCTTCATCTTTGCTGCTGTTTTCCAGAGACTTGGGAGGAGGAATCAATTTAGCATCCTCATTTGCACTGGATAAGGACAACGATCTGAGATGATCAATTGAAGGTCTTTTGGAGGGTTTCTGCTTCAGCCTTATGGGCAAACTCATCTGTAAATCCTTTCTTTTGAAAGATGTTTCTCTCAGGACCTTTCTTTGAGCAACTTTAAGTTTTTCCCTGTAATCATTCTTGAAACTCTCATCCACTGATGAAGCAGAGCTCCCCAGAATTACATCACCAGTCTCATTAATGGTATCATCCCCTGTGCACTGAAGATGGTGTTTGTTCTTTTGAAGCTGGTTAATTTCTCTTTGTATCTCTATAGGTTGTGCAGAAACAGGGCGATTGCTCCTTGGAGAGGTCTTAGGCAAACTCCCCGAGTCCTCATCTTGCTGAGTGTGATTTTTGTGACTCAGAATGTTGGTGTTTTTCCCACCAGAAAGGTAATAAAGGAGAGGAGTTGTCTGCCTGTTTATCTTTTCACTGGCAGAATCATCCTGAGGCTGCCTTTCAAGCTTCTTTTGAAATTCAAGTTGGTGTTTTCTATGATGAACAGGATTTAGGATGTCCTCTTCCTTTGGGTTCATGCTAAGGTCAGGACCGCTATTGTTAGCTTGTGTTTCTCTCTGGAGTCCATTTAGAAATTGGGATGGGGAGTCATCGTTTGGTCTGTAATAAGATGTTTGGTCAGCACTATCAGAAAATTGCTTATTTCCAAAATCCAATTCCCCATGGTGAGTAGGCTCTGTTTCTATACCATCCAAGCAGTCGGACAGTGGTGATTTCTGCATTTTGATATGTTGATTGGGAAGTAGTTCCCAAACATCATTCCTGTTTTCTTCTTTGGAGCCGGAGCACCAATTCTTGTCCTCAGAGCTGTTCAGTTTCTCCGACACATCTTCACTTGGAAGAGAACTGTCCATGTATTTTAAGCCTGCACTACTCTCCAATACATCCTGATCCAAGCTTGAATACTCTTCAGTCCAGCCTGGGCACTGAATGCAGGGAAACTGTCCCTTTTGTTGGCTGGATTCTGAGACTCTGCTTTGCAAATCTGCTTCTCTAAAGGGTGGTTTGTGTACACCACAGGCAAAAAGATACTGTTTGTTCTCTTGTGTATCATTAACAGCACTGAGGTTGGTATGCAGTGAATGAGAGGACTTAGAGGTCATCTCCTCAGGAATTTTATAAGCTTGGACTGAATTCTGAGTACAGAAAAGATCTGGGGTCTTAGCCAAAGAATCAGATTTTAAATATTCTTGAAAAATAATAGACGAGGGTCTGATGAAAACATGAGGCTTGTTTTGCTTTGTGCCATCTTGGGATGGATCCCTCTCTTCGTTTTCCTCGGTCATTAGCCCCTCATTCTTCGACCTGGATACCCAGTTTGTCCCTGAATCAGAGGGGAGAAGGACATTGCTAATATCCTGAGCACAAGTAGCTAGTTGCACACTATGGTCAAAATGATTTCCAGAATTAGATTTCCCTCTTGTATTTTCAAAATTTCTGGTAGCTTTATAGCTATGAAGTCGTGCTGGTGGTGATGGTGGATGAGGGGGTAAAGCCAGAGGTGATGGTGGCTGATATAAAGTCCCATGGGTAGGAGTGCTTCTGTATTGTCCACTGAGCCCAGTATTGTCAGAGTTGTGATGACTACTCCGCTCCAGTGACTTGTGCTGATGTGTGGGTTTAGGATCAGAGTTTATTGCATTAGGATTATAAATTCCTCTTACATATTCCGAGTCCATATATGGCAATTGCTCTAAGGGCAGACAATAGTTTTCATTATAATATGATGGAGAATGATATTCTGGAACGTTTGAGCCACCAGAGAAAGAGCTGTAAGCAGAGTCTAAGAGGTGGTCTATGCTGCTGATGGATTTAAGTGGCGAGAGCCTGTTTCCATAATCAGGTGAGGCCACTGGCTCCAACAGTTCTGCAATTCTGCCAGCTTGCTTGAGGTTCCATCGTTCTATCTCATTCCCATAGGAAGCCATATCTACGGACAACCAGCTCCTCCAGGAAAATAATTCAGATTAAGTCTCCTTGCTTGTGACTCAGCACATTTTATTGTATTTAGCACATTTCATGTGTAGGTAGATGATCCTGGAGAGAAAAACAAACATTTGAAACACAGCCATAGAGAATGATGATTACAGATTTAGACAGAGCCGTAACTAGGCATTTTAGCACCCCGGGCGAGCAAGCATATTTGCACTCCCTACTGGTTTTTCCCCTTCATTTCTCTGCCCCATTTCCCCACCCCCACGGCTTTCAGTCTGGGCAGCTACCCCGCTCACTCCACCCTGGTTACACCCCTGGCTTTAGAGACTATGTATGGGATCCTCAACTGGTGTAAACCAGTGTAACCCCATTGAACCTGAAGTAAATCAGCCCAGCTCTATTGACATCAGTTGAGACTCTGGCCCTAAATATAATCAATGGGGTATGAGTGAAAATTTTACATTCAGCATATTTCAACCAAATTGTTTTCATAAAGGAGCACAGATTACATATGACCTCTAAGAAGTGGGAAATCCTGGGATTCCATTCTTTCTCTTGTTATATCAGCAATACCCGGTGTATGTTTCATGTAGTACTGGGGCGGTGTATGTTTCATTAGTCACTGTGAAAGAGGGAGTCCAGTGATTTAAGCAAAGGCATGGGAGCCAAGAACTCCTGAGTTCTAATTCTAGTAGCTTAACTTTTAAAAGTAAATGTTAATGTCTGTAAAGTGTGACTGGAATGTGAAATGTGTGTATTTAAATGAGTTACATAGAAAGAAAACACGTGCGACGCTTGCTTCTAAACATAACTTTTGTGCTCCAGCGCCTCTTGAATTCCACTGCGCAGGAATGACATTTTAAAAAATAAAATAATTACTCCCGAAGAGATGAAAACTAGATTTCAATCCATTTTTTAGAACCCGATCCATGAATGGCTCCAGGTTCATGCTAATGCTTGGCAACTTTATCCAATATTTTCCATGAACTGGTGCATAACAGGAAATGTACAGGGGGTCATTCCATGCAACACTGAATACAGCAGTTGTTATAACAGCACAAGTCAACTAGTCATCTCTTTAGGACAGAAAGTGAAGAATATCTTATTCATTTGAAAACAGAAAATGTAGGGTGGCAGAATGTAATTACTTGAGTTGAAATTTTGGCAGGATGCTAGGATTATCATCCCAGCTATCACAAAAAGTACCCTGGGGTCTTTTGGATAAAGCAGAGATCCAGACCATTTTACCATTAAAGACTGCACCTGCAAGTAGACAGCTCCCCCAACACCAGGCTTGGACATCAATTCATTACTGACTCAAGGGGAAAAGCACCTCCTTCTAAATCACTAATATGTTTTCCTGCTAGTAGCTTGAAGATCTTTTAGGGTATGTCTACACTGCACTAGAAAGGCCCGCGGCATGGTTGGCCTAGGTCAGTTGACTTAGACTCATGAAGCTCAGGCTGCGGGGTTACAAAATTGGAGCCCAAGCTCTGAGAGCCAGGATCTAGCCCAAGTCCGAACATAGACACTGCAATTTAATAGCCCTGCGGCCTGAGCCCTGCAAGCCCGAGTCAGCTGATCCAGGCTCTAAGATTCGGTTCCGTGGGTTTTTTAATCACAGTGTAGACATATCAGGTACTGACCTGGTCTGATGTTTGTGCGGGCTGGTGGGATTACAGTGCAAATTGGGCTGGCTACAGGTGTACTTGCCCTATTAACCTTTTAAAATACATGTTTGGAGCCTATAAGCTGGTATGACTTCCTGCATATTGTAGCTTTATAAAACTGAATCTGTTACTACATTTAAGGTATCACTTATCTATATCAGCTGTTTGTTCAGAACTGAAATAAGTCTCAGTCTGACATTACACAAATGTTATGCCGGTGACATTCCAGTGGCGTTATTCCTGATTTACACCAGCATACCTGAGAAAAGAACCAGGCTCATTCTCAATGTACCAAACTATAATACCTCCTAAATCCTTTTCTTTTTGTCCTGCTATGCTTGTTAGTCGAAGATACTATCTGTTAGGAGCTGGTTTCAGATTAACTGAACAGAATTGTTTTATAGGAAGGAATAATGATTAATCACCTTTATCAGTATAACTGTCACTCTTCTTTCTAAGGGTTGGTCTATACTTAGCCACTAGTTCGGCGGCTGGAAATCGAACTTCCTGGTTCGATTTATCGCGTCTGGTCTGGACGCGATAAATCGAACCAGGAAGTGATCCCCGTCGACTGCGGTACTCCATCTCAACGAGAGGAGTACCGCGGAGTCGACGGGGGAGCCTGCCTGCCCCGTGTGGACCGCGTCTGAACCGCGGTAAGTTCGAAGTAAGGTATGTCGACTTCAGCTACGTTATTCACGTAGCTGAAGTTGCGTACCTTACTTCGACTTGGGGGGTTAGTGTAGACCAGGCCTAAGTAATCCAAGCCTGGCTAGCACACCAGCCCCAATCAAATGAATGTCTTTTGTCAGTATCTGGGCTTTACATAAAGAGTTACTGTACATCTGGTTTGCATGTCTCAAACCCTATTCTGCTGTGTTAATATTTAGTTACATTAGCCACACCAAAAGACATTGCTATATAAACAAAAGGAAACTAATGCAGATTTCAAGAGGTTCCGGTCATATTTCTAAGTGTATTGATATTTAATGGTACCAGAAACTGCTGACATCCGTAGTGGTAAAAAGTAATTCACCAAAACTCAGCAGTCATCAGACCCTTTGAAAAATGAAGAGTCCAATACTTTTGCACAGATCATGTCCATTATTTCTGTTCCTCAGGGTAGTTTTCATTGGAACAGTTACTAGAAGGATCCTAATGCAGTGGGAATGCAACAACAGGCTAGAGCTCAAGTTAGCACCACTCATCAACTGCTGATCCAATCGCTCTGTGGGTATGTCTGCCCTTGGCAGAGGAGGTGTAAATTCCAGCTCAAGGAGACATACCCACACTAGCTTTGGTAGAGCTAAAAGAGTGTAGCTGCAGTGCTGTGGGCTAGCCATTCCAAGTACATATCCAAGCCCGCTGATGGGGGTGGGGTGCAAAGGGGGCAAATGCCCAGGAGCCCGGGTGACTTAAAAGGGCCTGGGGGGCCCTGGCCGGCGACGCTCCCGTAGTAGCGGCGGCCGGGAGCCACGGGCCCTTTTAAATCGCCCGGGTGGGCCACAGGGCTCCTAGGTGCACGCGACCGCTGCGGGGCTGGGTCCCGCAGGCCGGCATGGGGTCAGTCCCACAAGTGACGGGATGTCCTGGAAGTGACAGGTTCATCACTTCCGCCCTGGCCCTGGGGCCCGGAATTCCTGTCGGCAGGCCTGTACATACCCATCCAAGATGCTAGGCATGTAGTCAGGCAGCCAGTCCATCCTGCCACTCATGCCACCACAGCTACACTCTATATTAGCATGCTAGTTTGATCAGAGTTAGCGGAGGTATGTCTCCCTGAGCTGAAATCTACCTCTCCAGCTCCAACGGTAGACATACCCTGTGCTGCTAATCCAGTCACTCTGTGTAGCTCAAGTATGGTATGTAGTGCTAAATTGTGGTTTGAACCTATTGCCTCTTGTCCTGCCCACTGTGGCAAAAGAGAACAACTTTTCTCCACCTTTTTTATGGCAGCCTTTCAAGTATCTGAAGACCGAATTGTATCCCCTGTTAATCTCTTTTCCAAAGTAAAGATACCCAGTTCCTTCAGCCTTTGCTCATATGGCTTACATCCCATCCCTTTGATCATCTTTGTCGCTCACCTCTGGATCCTTTCCAGTTTCTCGACATCCTTGTATACACTGGTGACCAAACTGGACACAGTGCTCCAGCCGAGGCCTAACCAATGCAGAGCATAGAGTGGTACTATCACCTCCCGTGACTTGCATGCTATGCCTCTGTTAATACAACCTAAATTGCATTTGCCTTTTTTTTTTTTTGGGCAACAGCATCGCACTGCGGACTCATGTTGAGGTTGTGATCAACCACAACTCCCAGATCCTTCTCAGCAGTGCTGCTCCCAACTCAGCTTTCCCCCCACTCTGTATTTGTGCATTTGGTTTTTCTTCCCTAAGTGTAGCACCTTACATTTGTCTTTGTTGAATTTCATTTTGCTGTCTAGAGCCCAGTTCTCCAGTTTATCAAGATCCCTCATATTAAGCATATTCTTAAGTGTTTTGTGGGTTTCTATTTCTAGGACCCTATCCAAAGTCATCCGAAGTGGTACTCTTTCCATTGACTTCAGTGGGCTTTGGTTCAGGTGTTTAATGAAAAAAGAGTCAAATTAGGGTCACTGTCAATAATACATTATAGCCTAGGCTTGTCTTCACTGCACTGTATCTCAAGGTAGAACTCAATTATTGCCCCTAACCTGACTCCAGTCCACATACAAAAATCTCTATCTCAAGTTCAATAATACTTTAAGCTCTAGCGAGCCGGCCCATCTGGGGAAATGGATGGAAGCTTGAGTGCTGCTAACTCTGGAGCTGGTAATGCTGTGGGAAGGCAGCTACATGGTACAGCTTGTTAGCACCAGCTGTTAATCCAATCACTCTGTGTAGCTCCCCTGCTATGGCACAGTGTGGCCAGATTCACTCTTGATTTAATGTTAGCTGGGATTGGGTTTAACATTTAGGGGGTTGTGTATGTGTTTTTAAAATCTGTTTATCTAGGAAAGACGACGTTTTTTTTTTTTTAAATGTGCCATTGTCTCAAAAGTCAAGAGGAAAAATGAACTAGAGAAAAGGAGGGGATAGAGTGAGGAGGAGAAGGGAAGCGGAGAGGAAAAGCAAACTGAGCAGAGGAAAAAGTGAGGAAAACAATGTGATAGAAGGAGAAAAGCAAAGGGTAACTGAAGTGAAGAGGAGGAGGAGATGGAGAGAAAAAAACAGGCAAACAGGTATAGTGGAGTAAAACCCAGGAACAGAGAAAAGGTGAAGATACAAAGACAGAGAAAAGCACAGAGCAAGAAAGAAAAGATAGGACAGGGAGAGAAGCCAAGAATGAGATAAACGGGGAGAACAAGAATATGATTAAAAAGAGAAGAAAGGAGGTGGGCTGACAGGAGACAGCTGGAGCATAAAACAGAATAAGTTGTCCCTACATAATTTCCATCTAGCGTTTTTGCCGCCCCAAGCAGAAAAAAATAATAATAAAAAAAAGCCGCGATTGCAAGCGGCGACAGCTCTACCGCCGCTTCATTCTACGGTGGCAATTCAGCGGCAGGTCCTTCTCTCCAAGAGGGAGAGACGGCCCCGCCGCCGAACGGATGGACATGCCGCCCCCCTCTTCATTGGCCGCCCCAGGCACCTGCTTGCTAGGCTTGTGCCTGGAGCCAGCCCTGCATCTAGTCATCCAAAAGGAACACGCACAACTGATAATTTTTCATGGTACCTCTTACAACGCCATACTCAACCACTCGTAGCAACACTGTACTTCAGCGTCAGAACTGGATATGTTTTTTTACATTCAAAATAAATAAAACTCGAAGGAACTAGATTACTCTTCGGGGACTAACCCTACGATACCAAGACTATCTCCTTTAGGCCACTGGTTTGAATCCAACACAGGTCAGTAATGAGTCAACTTTTGCATATTAGCATCCATCACAAAAAACCACCATCAAAATAGGTGTTAATTAACAACATGATGCTAAGCTCAGCAGAGGCACCATCGAGTGAGCGGTGTGTCCAGATATGGTCAGGCTCCTCTGACGGCTGCCCACCAGATTGCTGTGAGGGAAATCCCATCTCTGGTTTCCCCTGGCATTTTAAACTTCCCGGGGTCTCAGCAAGTTGCACACCGTTACATCCCTTGGCCTCTCTGGCACATTACTGGGGCACCAACTCTGTTTTGTTTCCTCTTCAAAGAGCCCCTCAACCCACCTGCCTAGGCCTCCAGAAGGAGCACTGATCCCCAGGATACCCCAGTAGCTTAAACACACCCTCTCCCAGAATCTCACTGAAGGTGTGAGCCTTCTGGGTTACAGTTTAACTCTCTCAGGAGGCACGCTGTGGCTGTAGCAGATAATACACAGACACTTTGCCCAGAGTTCTGCAATGCAGTTGCTCTTTACTTAATCACACATGCAATATCCATACAAAAAATAAACTCTACACATATTTTCCCTTTCTAGCTTCCCTTGAAAGAGCAAAGGCTACTTCTGCCCATTATAAACTTCCAGTCTCTTCTGTCAGGTGACTCCCTGGGCAGCATGAGCAGGTGACCACAGAATCTTCCCAGGTGACTTCATTGTTAGGTGACTTCTACCCTGCTAAACCACTTCTCCTGGTTGGCAGCCAGTCTTTTGTCTAGAACTATTACATTTCAGAGGTATGGCAGGCACATAAATTAACATTAGCCCTCTTTTGTTAGCCCTTTGCCATCCACCTTTTGAATTTAAATTAATAGAGATATCTCCTAGAACTGGAAAGGACCTTAACAGGTCATCGAGTCCAGCCCCCTTCCTTCACTAGCAGGAACCAGTACTGATTTTGCCCCAGATCCCTAAGTGGCCCCCTCAAGGATTGAACTCATAACCCTGGGTTTAGCAGGCCAATGCTCAAACCACTGAGCTATCCCTCCCCCTGGAGGCAGTCCACCATGGAGGCAAAGGGACACTAAGAAGGCAAAATGGAGTTTGCAGCTTGGCAAAGATACATATAGAGAGTTCATAATCTCACACAGAATTCACAAATTACACAGACAGTTTTCCCAAATTGACACTGAGCCATGAAGACTGAACTGTTCACTCATGCAGTGGCAATCCCTCTAGGTCCCTCTAGGATATGGTTAAGGTGCACCAGCAGCTGCTGTCATTCCCTGTGCTTTATCTATTCTGAGGCTAAACAGAGGACCCCAGCCAATCTAGCACTTTTCACCTGCACTAACTTCACTTTAAATAAATAAATTAAGCTACCCATCCTAAAGCATTATGGGCTGACTGTGCTCACAGGCTTGAAATACATGTTGAGTCAATCATTTCTCATGCAATTACACAACACAAACAAGGGGCAGTGTACTGTCCAAGGGGAAACACTGGTCAGTTGCTTTTTGAAAGACCTCCACAAAGACTCATTGAGAAGCAAGTGCTAGTTGATGCCTTGTTTGACGGGTGTAATAAAAGCTGCCCATTGCTTCAGTGAAGCTTTCATGCCACTCATCCTCTAGCTCAAAACTATACATCCTGTGAAATCTCTCTTAACTGATAGCAGAGGGAGCACCAAAATGAAATGCTGCTAGAGACTCCATCTGTCTTCACAGATTGTGCTGTCAGTAGCAAGGTATGCACCATAAAGACAGGCAAATACTTTCAGCCCTGGGAGCCTAAGAACTCCCTTACAAACACTTCAATGCAATGGAAAAAGCAGCAGTAGCCGCTAAGAGTTCACGTATAATAAATGTTCTGTACATGAGTGCAACTCTGTCAATTGTTTAAAAACCACCCTCTGTTTATAGGACCAAATATGGAGCACCTGACATTTACACAACACTCTTATTATTTATGATGCATGTATAATGAGCAACATCTTTGCAAGCAGTTCACTTAAGCAGATAAAGCAAACTGGCTAAAGACATTTGGAGCTCTTAAACATAACATAGATATTCACACCAGCTAACCCACCTCAGCACAGAACCTCTTGGATGTATTCACAGAAGGTACTAAAGCTTGGCAGAGTCAGAGAGGGCCCATCCAGTGACCTGATTCGGTATTTCCCTTTTAAAACTGCACCTCAACCTGATGATCGCAGTGGTTTTAATTAGTTACCAAAATAAAAAGACACCAAATTCTTCGAAAGCTTCAGTGCCAAGCTCCTTAATGCTGACCCACTTTCCAAAGAGATTCAAATTGTATCCAAACCCAGGCAAAGTTAAAGATGATTTTTTTTTTCCAAAAAGGAAGAACTCACCAGAATTTTAATCTACAATCCCCAATGATGCACAATTCCAGCTGGCAGGGGGAGAAAGATTTCATTGGTGATGCTGCTGCTTGAACAAAAAGCCTCACATTCCTGGCTGGTTTCAAAGACAGTCTTGGTATCATTCATTTTGAGCCAAGGGAGAAGGTGGAGACCAGCCAAGCAGAGGGGCAGCTACAAGTTAATTTATAAAAGGAACTTGGACTTGCAAGGCACAGTAAACAAATTAACCAGCTTCTGGGAAAGCTACAGAAGAGCAGCAGCATAGAGTGGAAATTTTTGCTGGGTTCTTTGGGGGGATCAAATTGTTTTCATGCAAAATAATGGAAATGAGAAATGGAATTAACCAAACTATTTTTAAGTCTGAAAGATCTACTTGACTCTTGGAAGAGCGCTCTCTCTCTCATTTTTTTTAGAGACAATCCAAACAGACATAGAAGTTATATTCTGGCCCTGAATAAAGAGGCCACCATGTGAAAATGCCAAGCATAATAGGTTTACTAATGGCAAAACTCCCATTGACTTCAGTGGGGTAGGACTGGGGCCACATTTAAGAAGTTCAGGCAGATAAACACTGAGTATCTGGCAAAGAGCAGAGTCCTGGAGCTTTTGAAGCTGCAATAGAAAGACAGAAAGTTTGCTTTGGAATTAGGGGAAGTGATAGCACTAACACAGTAAGGACATAAAATTAGAATCAATATCTAATGCATGTACCTTCATACCAATGTTAGATACACTGTTTACATTTGTTAATTTAGCAGATGAGGAACCTTTCATATAGTGCTGACAAAGTGCACAAGAGGGGCATGATTTGTAAAGTGCACAATTGTGCTGCACTCCTAGACCCTGCTGCAATACTCTAAAATATATCTAGTTTGTGTTGATGTAGTTCTGTTTGAAACTACATTGGGAGTTGGGCTATGATGGCCTAGAAGACTTTAGTACAAACTCTTAGGGCAGTGGAGAGGCCAAAGGGTAGGACACAATGCTGGTGTTGGTCCCTGACAACTACAAAATGTAGGAAACATCTGTGAGATGGGTGCATGCCTATATGAAAATAAGTGTCCGGCAGGTAAAGAGAGACAAACCAATCTCCTGGATCCAGGAGGGTAACTCAACTCCAGAAGGTAAGTCAGTACTAGGGAGGAATCTCTCTCATTACCACTCAGCAAAGGTAACTCAGGTTCTTCAGGATCCAAAGGTCTTGTGGGAAAAGGATGATGATACCTGAATGATACCAGGAAGCCTAGATAGTACTAAGGGGCAGTCTCGCCATGCACTCTCCACCCATGGTCTGAAGACAATTTAGCCTTGTTCATAGAAGAGTCCTTGTGCTTCGGAGACACTGAGTCCGGTATTGGTGTCAATGCTGCTCAGGGTTGTTTACCAGATGGCTTCTCAGAACCTGGCATGAGCTTTTTAGCTGGTGCTGGGGTCTTGGTACTAGAGGAAGTAGAAGCCTCAGCAGTACCTATGCCAGGACACAAGGTCTCCTTAAACCCAGTCTAAGAGGGTGGCTTTCCCCTTCTCTTGGATTCTCATTCTAGACTATAGGGTCTCTTCTTTTTTGGCAGTCTGGATGACTCTGAAGGCACCCTCTCTCCCCGGGTCTTTGCTTACCACAGCAGGAATGGTCATCGGGTCTCTCTGAGCAGCCGAAGCCAATGTACAGGAAGGAGACTCGGAGCCCTCAGTTCTCGGAGAACACTGCATCAACAATAGTTTTAGTCTCCGTCCTCCCTAAGTTTTTGAGACCTGCTTTGAAACCTGAGCAGACCTTACACTTGCAGGGAATAGGAGTCTCTCCAAGGCAGCAGAGGCAGCTTGAATACCTGAGGGGAAAAGACCTGTCTGACAGGGCTTGAAGCCGGGGTCTTGGGCATAACCTGTTGGAAGAGGCTGCAGATTGAAGCCCGAGATAGAACAAAGGCCCACACTGGGCAAAATGAAGAAGGGAACAGGGGAGGAAGGGGCGGGGAGGGGGAGGGCGAGGTGGAGCACAAAATTGTGCCAAATTAACCACCCCACCCCCACAAAAAAAGAGAAAAGAAATTACTAAGAAAAAATAAAGAACAATGAGAGAAAAGTCAGCAAGTGGCATGGCTGGCTATAATGGACATCACAATGCTCTATCTCAAGCTGCAGGCAGTTGAGAAGGAACTGGAGCAGTGGCAGATCCACTTTCCCCTATGTACACTTGTGCTGGAGCACAAGGATGCCTAGACTCATGGACACTGCTGACAAAAATCTCCAGTCAAGAGTGCATAGGTGGTGCTACATCTTGAAGTGGAATACCATAGGGACAATAACTGGAAGAAGAAGAGGCTTCTGGTTTATTCACAAAACTTTAGAAAATACCAGTTTGTTACTCTAGAGGAATTTACAGGTAAGAACATCTGGCTTAAACAAACTAGCCAGCACTGAATGGGACAATGCACATCCATGCTGTTTGTCTGAAGCCGAACCTTGTCATTTCACATCTTTGAAGTGGCAGGAAAATGATAAGAAGACCTGGAGTGATGGCATAGTGTCCAAATACCACCTCCAAAATGTAGATGTTATGGTAAATGAGACGCCTGTTACACTCTTGGGCTTTTTCCCCTAAATCCTGAAATCGGAAACTTCAATCTGAATGTGTTTTAAACAATTATGTGGAGCCAAAACCCCTTTGCATAGGGAAAAAGGAAACACATTCAAAATGCAACTGATATTAAAACGATGCTATTGTTTTCCTAAGTTGCTAAGTGGCTAAGTAGCCACATAGAATGCTATCTCTGTGTCTTAGACATGTCCCAGCAACCTTGTAGTACACAGTTGTGGAACAATGTACACATTCCAGGCATGCAGCCTATATTGTCTTTTCCTTGTCAGAAGATTACAATGACATGCATTAAATTAAGAAACGCAAGAAAAACAGCAGATGGAGTCAAGTGCATTAGTAGTGTATCATTCAAAAATCTAAGGAAGAAATAAAGTCACTAACCATTCAAGGTAGACATTTGATATGGAAAATTAAAGCCAACTTGATTTCCATATGGTTATTATTTACTGTATGTATTACAATAGTGCACAGGGACCCCAACTGAGACTGTGGCCCCTTTGTGCAGGGAGAGACAGTCACTGCCCTGAGTAGGGCAGTGGGGCCCAGGACACACACACACACACACACACACACCCTGCCCCAGGCCCAGCCCCCACTCCACCCCTTCCCCCAAGCCTGGAGAGTTTACCATCTGAATAAATAAGAAGACAGAGTGTGGCAGGGGAAACAGAGCCAGAGGGGAAGTGACTTGCCCAAATGTCACACAGCAGATCAGCAGCAGAGCTGGAGTAGAACCCAGGTCTCTTAAGTCTCAAGAGAGTGCTCTATTCACTAGACCATGCTACTTCTGAATTGACCATACAGTGCTTAGCACAATGAAGCCTTGGTCCTTGATTAGGTTCCTAAGCACAACAGTAATATCAATAATAGCAGGGCAATGTAGGGAAGCTTACACTGCTATTGTCCATTCTGCATCTCTTCTGTGGACAGTAACTCTGCTCAGATCAGGTATGGATAACATGGCGATAAAAACACGTACCCTGTCTGCATTAGAACTCCCACTGCCACTAGTGAGAGTGTAACAACGAGAGATCTCCTGAAAAATCCTACTGAGTATACTTGTGCAAGTGATTCTCTTGTGAGTAAAGGTTGTAGGCTCTGGCACCAGTCCTAAGGCATAGTACAGTTATTCATGGAGTACTCTACTGCTGTTAAAATATTAGCAGCCCAGTTAATAGGGCATAAAAACATTTTAAATTTCTGGCAAATATCTCTGTACAGAGGGAGAATAGTGACCCTAAGCTGCAGCCAGTTAACAAGGACAAATCTCATCCTTCCTATAAGGATAAGTTTTCTTCCTCTCTTTAATTTGCTCTTGTTTGGGGTGACCTTCTTTAGATTATGTTGGTTGCTGTTAATTAATCAATTAACTTTCTTGGCATTCTGTACAACACTTGTCCAGACTAGACCAAGGCCTGTCTGAGTAGCAGAGATTTTTTTTTATCGTGTCTCTAAATTCTCCTGACAATCCAGGGAGAACAGCTCTCCTTGCACTAAACAAAGCATGCAGTGCTGCTGGTTTAGTTACATTATAAATTCACGGGCACAATCTTTCCATCAGTGCAGCCTGAAGCAACACTTAATAAATATGAAGCATGGTTTGAACCCCTGGGGCAGATTTCCCCTACACTGACACTGAGTGATTCATGCCTGTGAATAGGTTTAGTAATTGTGAGACATGTATGCTCACTTTGGGATGACCATTTTAGTCTTGGACACTCTTACTTTGGAATGGACTTTTCCAAAGTGAAACATGAAGTCAGTCTATAGCATCCAGAGTGGGTCAGGTCTGTGGGAGAGATGTCAGCCCATCTCACATCCAAAAATCAGGGGAATTACTAGAAACATCAATGATTCAAAGTGTATCTAGAACAAGCTTTCTGGAGATGAACAAGGGGTCTCTGGGTATTTCCCTCTCTCCCTTGCTGAGAATCTCTCTGTGTCCATGTTTTCTTTCAGACTGTCATATTTTTTATCCCTTTTTAAACATTTCAGTTTATTCCTCATCACTTCTCTCACCTCCATTCCCCTCTCTGTTCCCCTCTCCCCTACATTTTCACTCCCCTCAGACTTCTAGCCCACTTCTAAGGAGCACAGGTCCCACTGGTCCTCCAAATGCAGCTAATATGATGTGGACAGGTGACAAAATGAATTTTTAGGGGTCACCTTCCAATTGGAGGTGAATTGATGTCCCTAGCAGGCAGTAATTAAGTACTCCACACACTGTGTGCACTATCAAAAATAATTCATCCTGTATATTTAGCATCTAACTGAATTTCAGTTAGGTCCGACTCCAGCACCATAAACAGTGGAACCTTATTACATTTGCTCCTGGGTGATCAGTGGGAGTTAAACTCACATAATAAGTGCTGTAAGACTGAGCCTTATTTAGTGAAGTCATTTTTTTCCCTACTGACCAGCTCCATTCTGGACCCAGTCCTGCAGCCGTTATTAATACAAGTACTCCTCTTGACTCACATAAACAATGGCTGCAGCTAGGATCAGGCCCCAATCTAGGCAGAGGCTTGCACGAACCAGAATAGCAATCTACACAGTATGATGCACTGATACACGTGGGCTTTTCATTGGTCTTCACTACACACTGAGTTACAGTATATGAGAATTTACTCTAAACAGATTGTAAATCTCTTGATCAATGGAGTAAAATCAATCACATCTGAATGAAAGAAATATTTCTAGTTTGATATTTGAGACAGGGAAGGTTGAGGAACCGTTTGCCCCATATCCAGAGTGTATAGCTTGGTTTTTTTGCCTGTATGTGCAAAAAAGTGTCCATATATGTGCACGTGGACTTCTTTAAACATATGAGAGTCTTTGGCAAGCTTAGTTTTATCATTCAAGTTGAAAGTATAGGAGAAGTGACTTACTCAACAGTCAGTGGCATGTTCCATAGGCACCGACTCCTTGGGTGCTTCGGGGCTGGAGCACCACGGAAAAAAATAATGGGTGCTCTGCACCCTCCAGCCACAGCTCATCAGCGACGCCGTCAAACAGCTCATCGGCGGCTGGGGGAGGAGTTTGGGGAGTGCACGGCACAGCGAGCTGGAGGGGGCCTCAGGGAGGGGATGGAGCTGGGGCAGAAAGAGGTGGAGTGAGGGCAGGACCTCGGGGTAGGGGGTGGAGTGAGGATGGGACCTCTGGGGAGAGCGGGGCTGGAACACCCCTGGGGAAAAGAAAAACTCAGTCGCTATGGCCTGTTCATCTTGTATTGTGTATGCAGAGGAAAACTGACCTATTTCAGGGCCCAGTCCTGCACACTGCTTGAGAACTGAGTGTTCTCAGGTCCCACTGAAGTCCAGGGCTCTTCCAACAATCAAGCCCAATAGCAATAAAACTCTGAAATCTCATGTGGCTGCTCAGGTTTGGCTTTCATTAGACAGAAGCAGGTGGCAAACCATGAATGTTTTAATGGACTCTGTCACCCCTCCTGATGAATATCTTTCAACCACACCTTTTCCTCTTCTAGCAATTAAATATTTAATAATTTTCAACTTTAATCTAGTATTTCATTAATTAATCAAATGCACATTCCCACCTAGTGTGTTTTACAAAGTAGGAAGTAGCAGCACTTGGAAATGAGAGCGTTTGTCCCAATCAATGAGTAACCAATCCAACCCAGCAGCTACATTATGTAAACTCTAATCCCTGACATATTTGGCCTTCTCTGTCTGTGCAATCTTATTGACTTTAAAACACAGCTGTGTCAATCCCAATATTAAAAAAAATCAAACTGCAGTTTAATGCAGTTAAACCTAGTGGGAAAAAACCCATTGCAGACAATGAGCATGATTCTCCTTGGCTTCAGTGGCATTGCACCTAATTCCCACCATTGTGAGTGAGAGGAGAATCAGGCCCAGTCGTCCCAGAAATGACTACAACAGGCTCATTGTAACTGAGCGATTACAACATTTTTAAACCCACCCAGACACCCATCCCCCATATACTGCAACACAAAACTGAGTAGCATTCAAGAAACTTTCCAATGTTTCTTTGTGGTGTTTCAGTATAAATGAATTTGAAAGAAAAAGTAGGTTTTCTTTTCCTCTAAGAGCACACACAATCTATTGGGGTCTGATCCTGAGAGCGCTCAACTCCCCCTGGGTAGTCAATAGAGGTCAGGGGCAACTACCACCTTGTAGGAGGCTCTCAACACCAGGTAGTATTGGAATCCTGGTTAGCATAATGCTTCTGCCTTCTAAAGTACAGGCCTGATCCTGCAGATTCACAATGCTGGGCCTTTTTACAGACTTCAATGGGAGCTGAGGGGCCTCAGAACTTCTTTAGAGACACCTGCAGCTCCTATGGAGTTCAGTGGGAGTTGCAGATGCTCATCCCTTAAGTATCAGAGGGGTAGCCATGTTAGTCTGGATTTTGGAAGTAAGGATTTTGCTCTCAAATGGCTTCACTGTTGTCTTCACTGAGCTTGATGTTTAATAGCACAAACGGACATATGGTCAGCATCAGTGAAAGCAATCAGGACATATGGGGGAATTATTCTAAAACTCTGAAAATGGAAATCCCTACAAATTGTCCATTCTGGGAGGGGCTTAGTGGCCAGGCAGAAGTAGCACAGAACATTAGATACCAAACAGATGGAGCCCAGTGATCCATGGGAAATCCTGCCCCTGATGTAGCAGATTTAGGATCATCCCTGCAGCATAACTTCCCCAGCCATCCCACTCTCCAGTCCCTCTGCCTCCAACAGCATAGCTTACCACTGATTCATACTGCTATTGGCCCCCCCCCACTGCGTTGTGTGCTCCCACTCCTTCTGAAGGAATAAACTTAATGGAGTGGAAATTATTGATGCTCTGAGCAGCATTAGTGTTAGTGAACTTATCCATCTGAAAATACAAAGTTTCCTCAGGGCATCAGGAGACCATCTCGAGCAGCTGCTACCCTCAAGCCAAGCACAGCTCCTAACCCCAACAATTTTCATGGTGTTCCTCCAAAACAACCGCTGAGATCTCAGGAAAAGGGGGGAGGATGTAGTGCAGCCTTCTGCAAATTCCAGCTCTGTTTTACTAGGTTTTCTGGTCCTTTGCTCTCCTGTCCTCTCCATAGTGCACAGCACGAGGAAGCACACAGCCCATAAAGTATTTGCTGCAAAAATATAATCATATGGTTTTTGTCTCAGTTACCAAATATGGCCCTAAACTCAAATAGCAGGAGTTTTTGAGTATGATAGAAACTGAACTACATAGACACTCAAACTATAATGATTAACGAATCCATCACACACACAATGCAGTAACCGAGACACTGTTCAGACACAGTAAGTTTGTTTTATGCTACTGTATTCATTAAAGAGTAAATGGCTTACAATAAGCAGAACAGAAAATGATCACATCCAATTCTTTCCTTTGTTTTTGTCACTAACTACGTACACTGTGTCTGAATTACATGGGAGGGGAGGCATGTGGAGGGGGTAGTTCATAGCAACTCAAGTTTGCTAATCTGATTTTCTGCCCTGACTGCCACATTTGAAGTTAAAATGATAAACCGCCATCTTCAAGCATGTGAATACACTGTGTCAGCCAAGAACAATGCATCCTGACAAGTCTGCAAGTAAAGTACATTATACTTGCAAAATCCTTCCCTGCCCAAAATGGTTTCCTATTTGAAGTAGAACTGCAGAGTAACAGACAGATTTCATTGTTCAACCAGCAAGACAAACATAATCAGGTTAAAAATTAGCGAATGCTAGACAGTTCAAAAAGCTGCCCCAATAGCCTTCAACACAATCCACAAAGCCAGCCCCATGTTGGACAGCCAGTCTTTGATGAACAGCATTTTTTATTACTCTAATTTATTAAAAACATTGTTGAGTGGTTGAAAGGTGCTATATAAATATCAGTCGTTATCCCTAAGAAATGTAGACTAGAGAGTATAGCAGTGGGATTTGGATTCAGGACTCCTGGGTCCTATCATAGCTCTGGTCCTTCTATATGTACTGTATATCTGCTGTTCTTTAGGGAGCTTTATAGTAGTAAATTTCATATTCACACCTGAATATTTTATTATATATTGTTCACGCCTTTCAACACCAGAAAAGAAAAGGTATCCTCTAAACAAGTGTCCATCACTTGATGATAGATCACGGTTGGGAAAAGAAATGCCATTGGAATGGCTGGATGATCTTGGCATGGATTCAGAATTCATATCTCAATTGTAATTTCTCATATCCAGGTTGAAATTATTGTGACAGACACTGTCCAAGTGTCAGAAGACAGAGGGAAGGGGATGGCTTGCACATTATTCATGCTACAACTCCTCATCCTGGGGTATCAATCTCATAGCTCTATGATCATCTTCTTCCCCCCCACTGTGAAACAGAATAATAATCATGATTAAAGGAAGCACTGCAGTCTTGTTCCGAGAGATCTGGATGTACGTATCTGTGTAGAAACAAGTACGAGGAAGAGAGAGCGGCTGTGGAGGTAGGGTAGAAAAGAGAATGGTTTGGTGAACTGTAAACAGCTACGCTTACACTAAAAAAAAATAAAATAAAGCACTTCAGTATTTAAGAGTAATGACAGACAACACCAATATGCTAAGCTAAAATGGAAAGACAGTTTCTCACTGTTTTGAAAAGAATCCTTTGTAGATAATGGAATTCACCCTTGAAGCGAAGCCTATAGGAAGGAATTTTTAAAAATGCTTTCAGCTCCTCCAAACAATCTAGTAATCAACATTACATTAGTGAAGAGTCTCCACTTGTCCCAGACAAAATTCGATGTCACTGCTGAGACGAAGGCACATATCCTGCAAACACTTAAACATATGTAAAACTTTATTCACATGAGTACTCCTACAGGGGTCAATCTGTTTGCAGGATCAGGACCTACAACTGTATTGTGACTCGGTAACCCATAGTTTGAGAAAGGGCTCTTGGGACGAGATCCACTTGTAAAGCAACATAGAAATTGGTTTCTTGTTTATCAATATGATCAGAAGTATTTGTTCATATTTTGGGAAATACAGGAAGACTTCGGGCCAGAGTCTCAGCTGATGTAAATCTGGTGTAGGTTCTCAGTTGATGTAACAGGTTTTACTCCTGTGGGAATTCTGCGACACTGCACAATGCAGAATTTTGAACAAATTAACATTGTGCGCGCAGAATTTCCTTTCCCCCACAGAAATAGGCTGCAGTGCTGCTAGCCACCACTAGGGGCCACTGGACTCATCAGAGCCCAGTTTGCACATAGAAGACGCTGCTGGGGGGATGGGGAGGGAGCTAGAGGGTTCCTAGCAGCTGCATTTCCCAGCATGCCCAGTGGGAAGGAGAGGGCACATTCATGAAACTCCATGCAAACCTGGGACTGAGCATCAGGTTGTTTCTCCCTCTGGATCCCTGGGCTTGGGGGGAGGGGATATGGGTGTCTGGGAAAGGGGGTGGGGGCTGCAACTGAGCTCTGGGCGGGGGTCCAGGTGTATTGGCTGGGGGCCCCGCAGGTGGGCTCTGGGGGGGGAGGAGATAGGGGGCAGAGAAAGAGGAAGTGGCTTGTCATTGGAGTTTCTTTAACTTTCTACTCCTGGGGGAATTTTTGTGTGTGTCTATATTGTTACAGGCATACTTGCCGACAGGTATTTTGAAATAAATTGCCAAAATATTTGCAACTGGCATGATTACGTAGTGTTATTTTGACAAATAAAATTAGCAGAATTTTGCAGAATTTTAAAGTATTGTGCGCAGAATTTTTAATTTTTTGGCGCAGAATGCCCCTGGGAGTAAGGTTTACACCAGCTAAGAATCTGGCTCTTCATGTTACAGTTGAGGAATGTACTGAAAGATAATACATATTAACCAGGCAAGCAGCTCAAGGTGGAGCAGTGGTTTAGGCAGGGGCGGCTCTATGGTTTTGCCGCCCCAAACACAGCAGTGAGGTGGCTTTCGGCGGCACACCTGTAGGTGGTCCGCTGGTCACGTGGATTCGGCGGCATGCCTGCAGGAGGTCTGCTGGTGCCATGCCTTCAGCGTCCCCGCCGCCAAATTGCCGCCGAAGCCGCGGGACCAGCGGACCTCCCACAGGCACGCCGCCGAAGGCAGCCTGACTGCTGCCCTCACAGCGACCGGCAGGCCGCCCCCCGTGGCTTGCCGCCCCAGGCACGCGCTTGCTGCGCTGGTGCCTGGAGCCGCCCTTGGGTTTAGGGGAAGGGAAATCAACTGTTCCAAGCCTGGTTAAGTTTAGGGGTTGGTAGCTACTGTATAATCAAAGTGCAAAAGCCTTTACAAAGGCTGCAATAAAGTCAGCCTGTATATTGTAGCCAAAAGCCTACCTTAGTTATTCTCTGGTCATTATAAAGACTCTGTGCTTGATTTTTCCCTCACATTGATGTCAATCTGCAGTAATTCCCTGAAGCAAGTGGAGCTACACAGGAGTCAAAGCAGTATAAGCGAGAGGACAGTCAGGTGCACTGTCTCCCATGGAGAGGGACGTCAGAGGGAATAAATAATTGTTCAATACCAAGATTTATAGGTAAATCTGTTTGCAATCACTGAGCAAAAGAATATTGCAAATGTCAGCTTATTTCATTGGTGTTTGGTGAATGTTTCCCCACATACTCATGCAGGTTTGCTGTGGCATGCAGGTACAATGTTATTGGTTAAAGTTAGGGAAAGGAACAGCATGTCAGGGATTCTCAGCCCTTTCTCAGACTGCAAACTCTCTGGGGCAGGGATTGTCTTTTTGTTCTCAGTTTGTACAACGCCTCACGCAGTGGGGTCCTGGTCCATGACTGGCACTATCGCATTACAAATAATAATATAAATACATGAACAAAAAATAAAGGATGTTGATGGATAAGATTGCCTTTTTAAAACCAGCTCCTGGAAATAAGAGAAGAAAGAAAATTTTCCTATTCATCTGCATAAAGTCACAATGTGCAACAGACCTCAGAAGAATGTGAGCGATAAGCGCGTGAAACACAAAGCAAACACTATTACTAACCTGCCCACATTGTGTCATATACATGATTGTGAATGACCCATTCCTTATCAAGGGACAAATACCCAGGGTAAATATTAGACCAAATTCTTCAGATTCCATTCAGTTGCACAGTCTGCAGTAATAGGTCTGTGTGTCTTACAGATAGAGGCGCTGTTAAATACAGTCACCAGTCACAGGACAAAAATCGCCATCACAGTTGATACTAGCTGACGATCTTATTGGAAATCTCAACCAAAAGGCTAAGGACTGAACGTGCTCAGGAGCCTTCGCTATCACAGACTGCCTGTGCAAGTCATTTGTATGCCAATTTAGATTCAGCTTCTCTGAAAATCAGGACACAATCTCTTTGCCTCTTAGTTTCCACTTCTGTAAAAAGGAGATAAAATATCTAAATGTTGCTATTGCTATTATAATCAAGGATTTGAACCTCCAGGGCCTTCAATTTCATCAGCAGCAAATTGATTTAAAAATTAGAGGTAACATAAGGAAATACAGCTGATGATGACACCTACTCTGTAAAGGTATAAATGTTCCTTGCCAATTATCCATATCTGACATGCAACATTGTCATCTGAAGATATTATACAGTACATCTGGCAGTTAGTGAGATTTCCAACCCTATGTTACAGTTAATTACCTATAAGCTACTCTCAAGGATGAAAGATATCAAAAGCTGAGGTGAAACATTGCTAGGTTGTAACATACCAGCAGAGGTGGAAATTCACCCATCTGCAGAGAGCCAACAGAAGGCCTGTGCACCACTTATGTCCCAAAAATAGGGCCTATGTGGGACTTGGAGTGGTGCACACACCTTGTGTGGGGTTTCTTCAAAGGGGTGAATTTCACCCCATGGTGTGCAGGAACAAAGGTATTGCAAATCTGCTGCTTTCACTGCACTCTCTGAAGTCTTGCAAATGTCTTGTCCTTTTACAAACTGCTCAAGACCAACAACTTATGTCCAGATCACTTCTACTTTTTAGGCCAAATCTTGGCTATCCTTACTCAAGCAAGATTCCCACAGACTTCAGAGGGAATGGTGCCTGAGCAGTGATGCTAGGATGTCCTTTGGGCAGCTTCTTATCTTGCATACCTTTTGGGACTGAAGATCATGGGTTTGATCTCTGGCCACAGATTTAACAAGGAAGATCAGAACTCGCTGCTCACAACAATGCTCTGAGAGAGCAATGCTCAACATCTAGCTGAGTTTGATTTTTTAATAAGAACAGTCACCCACCATATACGTCTCTATCATCACTGACGTCAGTGATGTTCCTTATTTGGCCTCACAAATTTCTTGCAGCTTCAATTATCTTGATTCTTGACTGCACTAAACAGTTTCTTATCTCTGAAAACACTTCCACAGGGGACTGTTCTAGTAAAATAAATAAAATAAATAAATAAATAAAATAAAATCTCCTCCTTTCTGAATGCTCCTATCTTCTTCTTCACATCTTTCCCACTCCATCCCTTTTATCTCCCCATCTTGACTCCCACCCCCATGTTCCAGATCTAGTTCATTTGATCCTGTAAATTATTCTTGTCATGATTTTGTGTTTTATTTTTCCAGGCAACCAGAATAGACTCACTATGAAAACATTCAAGAGCATTTTTAAAGAATAGACTCTTGAAATGTCAGATTGAAAATAATTAATGATCATGTATATGTTTAGATTTAATCACGTTCAGTCTGAATCAAGAATTTTTTAAATCTAGTATCAGGGAAGAAATGTAAACAAAAACTCAAGCTAAAGAAAAAAAAAAAAAAGACTCCCACCTTTAGATGACTGACTCCCACTGATTTTCCCCAAGACTTCCTGTTTCTAATATTCCTAAAGAATTTCTCCTTCTACCTTAAACACTACTCAGGTAAAATGGTCACTAATAAAAGGAACATGAAACTTCTTAGTCCTAAATCTCCACTTGCTACACTGGCATAAATCAATCGTAACTCAGCTTAAGTCAATGGTGTAAAACCAGTGTAAGTAAGAGGAGAATCAGATTTTCTGTTTCAAAAATCTCCTTTGAAAAATGATGTGCATCTAAGAATCACCTCTCTCCAGACCAGTCCAGCAAATTAAAACCAGTGTGGACATAATGCAACACATCTGTATAAGAAAACCAGGCTACAAAGATAAATTTGTTGGCAACACTAACTACAGCCGAGCCCATTTTGTTTTATTTAACTTATTGGATTGTGCAATGCCCAGGCCTGACTGCAAAGCTATTATGTTTGAGATTGGATGGGAGCAATTAGGGACATTTGCTTCTCCCTCCCTCTCCCTTTTATGAAATTTCTGGATTCTATTCTCAGTTACCTCCTGTCACCTCCTGTAAGGACAGAAGTTGGCCTCTTCAGTGCAACAATACATTTTAGTTTTTTGTTCACTCAACTTATTTACATGGCCATTCTAAAAGGGGTGAAACTGGGATAAATCCAACACGTTCAAAGTCTGGATTTTACTGATAAGGGACTTTTTTTTGACCACATCAGGGTTATATTTCAAAATAATATAGAGTTCAAAATATTATATTTCAAAATAATAAAGTGATCAGCATCAGCACTCCATAACCTCCCACTGGAAAGAACCCGATGGTATCACATAAGTGACATTTTTCATCTGGCTCAGTCCTCAAGCATGCTCCAGTGGGTGACCACAGAACCCAGGTGCATGCCTATGGAGTATATATCACACAGCTGCAGAAATGCAGGGCCGTGATGTAGCTGGTGATGTGCAGTAAGAAGGGACAGAATAATAAAAAGGAACTGGAAGCCCAGAATGAAAAGGTGAATTTAAGGCCAAACGATCCCCACCCAAATCTGTGCTTTGGTAATAGGTGCCTTACATAATCTGCCAGAAGGTTTAGGGAGATAGACATCTGAGTGTAGCCATAAACTCCTAAGACTCTCAAGTGCAATCTTGCCCTGAGCAATGAAGACTGAGCATTTGAGCCAGCCTAACAGCTCCTAAATGGTTGGTATTCCCATGGAGTTCTTGTAATACACACTGGCATCGTTATTTCCCAAAGACAGGTCTCCATTTTATTCACTCAGCAACTGAGGTAATGAATACATGCACTGACTTCATCCATGGTTCTGCTCATAGTCAATTGTCCTGACAGGTTGGCTTTGCAAAACAGATCTCAGTAACTGTCTTGTTGCCAGTCTGCACTCCTTCCCTCTGCTCATAATCTTGACTGAGTAGAGAAACTAAAGGAATCTTGTAAGCTCTGTTCTCTTATTGGCCTTACCCTAAAAGATCATTAGAATACACTCAAAGGACTATTTTCTCCTTGATGCAGTAGTATAGTTCCTGTGATGGGTTGGATCACAGAAACCCCCTTGGGAACTGTCAACTGATGTGCCAAGACTACTTCTGCCCCTGCTTTCCCTGCCAGCCTGGGACTCCATCACCCTGTCTTGTTGAGCCAAACAAACCAGTCTGCTCCAACACAGACCCAGGGTCTGAACCTTGTGCCCCAAAGCTGCAGACTTAACTGAAAGCAGCTAACAGAAGTGTTCCTGTCTTTAACACTCAGATGCCCAACTCCCAATGGGGTCCAAACCCCAAATAAATCCGTTTATACAGGGTAAACTCATAAATTGTTCGCCCTCTATAACACTGATAGAAAGATATGCACAGCTGTTTGTCCCCCCCCCCAGGTATTAATACATACTCTGGATTAATTAATAAGTAAAAAGTGGTTTTATTAAATACAGAAAGTAGGATTTAAGTGGTTCCAAGTAGTAACAGACAGAACAAAGTAAATTACCAAACAATATAAATCAAACCACTCAAGTCTAAGCCTAGTACAGTAATAAAACTGAATACAGATAAAATCTCACCCTCAGAGATGTTTCAATACATTTCTTTCACAGACTGGACACCTTCCTAGTCTGGGCACAATCCTTTCCCCTGGTACAGCCCTTGTTCCAGCTCAGGTGATAGCTAGGGGATTTCTCATGATGGCCATCTTTGTTCTGTTCCACCCACTTATATATCTTTTGCATAAGATGGGAATCCTTTGTCCCTCTGGGTTCCCACCCCTCCTTCTCAATGGAAAAACACCAGGTTAAAGATGGATTCCAGTTCAGGTGACATGATCACATGTCACTGTAAGACTTCATTACCCACTTGCCAGCACACACACGTATACAGGAAGACTTACAAGTAAAACAGGGCCATCTACAGTCAATCGTCCTGGTTAATGGGAGCCATTAAGATTCCAAACCACCATTAATGGCCCACACTTTGCATAACTACAATAGGACCTCAGAGTTATATTTCATATTTCTAATTTCAGATACAAGAGTGATACATTTATACAAATAGGATGACCACGCTCAGTAGATTATAAGCTTTGTAATGATACCTTACAAGAGATCTTTTGCATGAAGCCTATTTTAGTTACATTATATTCACACTCATCAGCATATTTTCATAAAATCATATAGAGTGCAACGTCACAGTTCCCATATACATTAATGTGCAACAAGGAGACAAACCTATTGGTCTTCAGGGAGAGAGGTAGCTGCATCACTAGTGACTCTAGACTAGAGCACATTCTGGAGGATTACCAGTAATAGCAGTCTCAGAAGATACTGGCTGATGGCTGCCTCCTCACTGCCAAGCAGGCATGATTGATATGGGAACGTCAGGAAAGGCTATGAAATTCCCACAATCCCTCTGAACTAGTCTGACATCTTAATTTATTGTACTGGGATCCCCACTGGATTATGTATTAAGGCAGGACAGTGGGGTAACAAACAGGCCAGGCTTGAACATGTGGAGTCTATGTAGCTGGTTGAACATTCCCTTTCATTGACTTGACTAAATATGCTATTTGGCTCCAGGAAAATTAACAACAGTAAAGATCAGTCAGCACAGCCTATGCAGAACTCAAGAAATGGATTGAAAACCACGTTCATTAGAAGCAGCGTATGTTATGTAAATAACAGTGTGCAATCTGCTTGTATCGGATATGGTCTGAACAGACAACTATCACCACCACCATCCCCAGGCATATTTCCCAAACCAATCATAGTCAAGACATAAGATATAATAAGCAGGATCTTGGATTAGAAACAGTCTTTCTGGACTTTTACTAGAGCTTGGGGTGAAGAAAAAAAGCTCTCTCAAGTCTATGGAAGAGAGCAGGCAAGCAGAAAACTGGAATAAAGTGATCTGGTTTTATAAAGAATAGTAATTTTCCAGCAGCTGTGTATATTTTCTTTAGTTGGAACAGAAAATTACTCTGAGAGACTTAATGACTGGCTCTATCAGTCTGAGAGGCCCAGCAAAAAGGAGGTTGCAGATTTCAGCTTCTCCATATTATCATTATCCTTTCCATAGACAGAAACTGCCGTCAAAACAAACATTCTTCTCTCCTCCAATTTCAGGATGGATTGATAGAAACACATTCACCAGGCTGATTATGCCTAGTGTCCAATTTCTTTAACAAAAGTCCTGTTAAATCAAACCACTGCGGCCCTGCTCTCACCACAGATTCCTACCACATGGCATCCACGGTTACTGAGGAACTACTAAAACCATGGCATTTAGACTTGATAGAGATGTATTATGGGGATGATCCTACGCCCATTAAAGCTAACAGGAGTCTTTCCATTGACCTCAATGAGGTTTGAGATTGGACATTATGAGCTTCATTAATCTGGACTACAATGCATGAGCAGTCACACTGCCCTGACTCCACTCACAAAGGCGTATCCTATCATACAATGGGCTTAATGTAAAACCTGGGATAGAGTCTCTTGTTTCGTTATTCAAAAGTCTTGGTGCCTTCTGGAATCTGGGGAGAATGTCCCCAAGACATTATTTCCAACTTATTTTAGACAATGGATGGGATGGTAAACACATGTGACAGTTAGTGGATTCTATCATCTCTGATGTGGGGGGAGGAGAGAAATGAATATATATTAAAAAAAAAAGAGCAGAGGGGTGTGAACACATAGTTACAGCTAACAGAATACAGCAGATGCCGCTTATTAGCAACTAGTCAGTTCCCCGCAAAAGGTTGCTATTATCTGAAAGTTGCCAATAAGCAAAAGGCAGGTTTATGTGGCTGCAGCCCGGGAAGGAAGCATAGGAACATGTCTTAGCACTTCCTTCTTGGGCTGCAGCCCCACAAACCTGCCTGCAGCCAGGGCCTTTTCTTTTTTTGGAAAAGAGTTGTCAATAAGTGGCATGGCAGTTGCTAATATCCAAAACTTGTTAACGTTAAAGTCAATGGGATGGGACTGATTCTCAGGAAAAACGTTGCTAGTAACCGAAAGTTGTCTTTATCGGGACTGCTCATAACCAGAGTCCACTGTGAAAACTAACCATTTTAGTCACAGCACAAAAGAAGACACTAAGGATTGGGGTTTCGATGTTTGTGATTTAGGAATCTGGATATATAAACCAGGTCTGCTGAAAACAGTTTCCTGTCTGCATCTCTCTGAAGTTTTAGTTTGCACCTACGAGCACTGCTCACAATAATATATAATACATTGCCTTTCTACAGCACCTCTTCTCGCAGCATTCTACAGACAGAGACTGAACAAACCGCACAATCCCACAGTGAGGACAGTACTATTATCCCAGTTTTTCAGATGTGGATACTGAGGCAGAAAGAGGCTAAGGCCCAGATCCACAAGGGTACTTAGGCACCTAAATCCCAGTTTTAGGCTCCACAAAACTCCTGCTCAGCTGCCACCAAACCCTGCAGATGCCAAAACTAACTCGGCATCTAAGTGTTCAGAGTAAAAGTTCCCTAGATTCCCTACGTGCCTAAGTTTCTGCCGCTGAGCGTGCCTCACTCTAGACATCCAGATGCTTGTCTCCCACCTAAGCCCCAGAGCGATCCATGAAGCCAAGGAAGATAGGTGGGCAAACACCTGTCTTGCCTGCGGAGCCCAATCTGGTAGGCATGCTCAGAGGCCACCTACTGGATCAGATCCCATTCAAAATCTGGCTGAAGGAAAAGGTGGCAGTGCTGCCACCCACTTTATCTTTTAGCCCAGTGGTTAAAACACTCACCCGGGATGCGGGAGACTAATTCCCTCCTCTGCCAGAAGGGGAGAATGGATTTGAAGAGGGGTCTCCCACCCATCAGGAGAGGGCTCTAACTGCTGAGCTATGGGATATTTTGATGTGGGGCTCCCTCCATCCCTCCTGTTGAAGCTGTCCCCCTGTGGATAAATAATTAAATAGTCCTTTGTGCTGGTGGATTGGACCCTGGGTGTCCCAGGTGGGTGCCCTAACCAGCAGGCTATATAGAGTCACTCTCACACTGTCTCTGGACAAATCGCTCTTTCATTACTTACCCACAGGGGAACAGCTAGAACAGGGGAGACTGTCGGAGCCTCACATCAGCCTGCCCCTTAGCTCCGTGGTTAGAGCATGCTCCTGAGAGGTGGGAGACCCCTGTTCAAATACTCTTTTTCCCCTTTGCCAGAGGGGGCGAGTGAACCTGGGTTTCCCACATCCCAGGTGAGTTCTCTCCCCACTGGGCTAAAAGTTATAACCAGCGGCGGCTCCAGGCACCAGCGATCCAAGCACATTCCTGAGGCGGCAAGCTGCGCGGGCCAGCCTGCCGGTCGCTGTGGGGGCTGCAGTCAGGCAGCCTTCGGCGGTATGCCTGCAGGAGGTCCGCCGGTCCCACGCATTCGGCGGCAGGTACGCTGAAGCTGTGGGACTGGCGGACCTCCCGCAGGCATGAAGCCGAATCCGCGGGACCGGGGACCTCCCGCAGGCATGCCGCCGAAGGCAGCCTGCCTGCTGTGCTTGGGGCGGCAAAAAAGCTAGAGCCGCCCCTGGTTATAACAATGTGAGGCTGGTGCCCAACTCATTCTCACATGAAATGACTTAGCCACCTGACTCCAGGAGAGGGATTTCCAAATGTGGATCGCTAGCAGAGAGATTGGTGCGTCCCTGCAGCTGGGACACAGGCACCTATCTCGGAGAGAGGGACAGGGTTTAGCATACACCTCTCTGGCTGGTGTCTCCCACTGGCTGGCTTTGTGGATCAGTCTATAAGGCCCCTCTCTCTCCTCATTCATTATACTGGGAGCCCAGGCACCTAACTCAGGCTTTGTGGATCTCTTTGTTGGTCCAATGATTTCCTATGCACCTAAACATTAGGTGTTGTGATGCTCAGCATCCCTTTGTGGATCTGGGCCTAGGCAACTTTCCCAAGGTCACAGCATGAAATTACAGCATGATTGGAAAGAGAATTGTAGCATGACTGGGTAGCTCTCCCTCCTTCTAGTCCTGTTCTTTAACTAAAAGACACTTTTTGTATAATTTGGTAGCCACACAGTTGTATTTGACTTGTTCTTTCAAAGCCAAGTTGCCAGCCTACAAAATGCAATTATTAACAATAATATTGAGCACTTATATAGTGCTTTGTACACGTTAAGAGCAATGAATAAACATTATCTAATTAATCACATTTAGTGCCTAATGGAAACTAATGGCTTACTAACAGCCTCACTGTTTTGACAACTACCCCTTTCCAAAGTCTCTCTTTCTTCAGTGTATTTCATCCAGTTGTTAAACACCATTATAAATGTACTTGGACAAGAAACTAGTGTAATTATCCAATGTCCTCTGAACATTCAGTAGAGAAAGAAAACAAAACAACCAAATCCAAACCCAGACACACACACAAATATTACAATAGAATGGTACCTCAGTACAATACTTATCAGAGGAATGTATTTTCCCACATCCCTCAGTTCTGTAAACTTCATAATCATTTATACCTAATCTCTTGCTACACATTGCTATCACTGGTTTCCAAAAGAGTAAATGAAACAAAGTGTTCCACTAGTTAAATCTAGTATGAGCATATCAATTAGATATGACAATGCAGGTTTAATAACAGGTCGTAAATAACAACTCTACAGCACCGGCTATCACTGAAAACCAGGATGAGACAGACAGAACAGAAAAGTAAAAAATAAAATTAAATAAAAGTTTTAAAATGTGGGGGTTGGGGGACAGAGATCTCTGTGACTGAAATGTAGGTATGTTGCAATGTAATTTTGGAGCTTCACTGGAGACATGCAATAATAAGGGCGACTGCATAAGTTAGCTAAAGCCTAGTCAGTTGGCCTTGCCTTGCTTCCTAGAACATGAAAGTTTTTCAGTAGATGGAGTAGGAGAAGTCTCATTCATCCAGTCATGTGGTTTACAAATTAATCTCAGAGGCAACCCAAGACATTTCACTCCCAGTAATACTTTACACTGCTGTAGCAGCTTCTATCCAAGCATCTGAAAGGACTTTACAACCATTAATCTAGCCTCACAATACCCTGTGAGATCAGCTATTATTATCCCTATTTTAGAGATTGGGAAACTCAGGCACCGAGAGAGTAATCCCCAAGATCGCACAGCAAATCAGTGGGCAGACATGAGAAAACAACTCAGGTGTCATCACTGCATAACCAACTTATGAAATGGAAAACATCACCCTCTGCCTGACATTTCAATGTCAAGACTTTGCAAGATAAGAAGCCCTCACTACTTTTTTTTTAAACGTTTTTATGTACATTTTCAAAATTCTTCCTCTCCAAATGTACCAAGTTATTTCTGAGGAACTTGCATTCACCTTTATTTTTCCAGCTGCTCAAACACTACAAAGGGGAATTCTCAGATAGTTTCAACTATAACCAATGTTTCCTGGAGCTGGATTTTCTATGAGCGGAATTCCCCTTGTGCGCCAGTGCAGGGACTAGGGGGCAGACAAATTGCACGTCCCTTATCCAGAACCTGCCCTAATTTATAGGTCAGTTCTCATTGCTCCTTGCAGCAACTAGGCAATAGCTGAGGCATAGGAATTCCCCCAGCCACATTTCCTCCTGCCCCCAGCACATCTCTTGAGGCAGTGGTTCCTGGGGAGGTTGCAAAACCAGCTTAGTGCTTACCAGAGAGGCTACTTATGCTGGGGTTATTCCCCAGAGGGGCTTTATAGCTGCACTGCAGCCTGACTGCAAGGACACAGCTAGCTACAAAGGTGCTGTAGGGCACTGATGTATTGGTCTCCATACAAAACTAAGTGTTTTTAACCCACAGTGTAATCAGCCCTTGTGGGTTCCCTTGGGTATGGCCTCTATGTTTAACCTGTTTTATAGAAAGTTTCAAAAAAGTACTCATATGCCTCCAGCTGCCAGACCGTCTCTTCACTATTTATCATGTACCTGGATTCCCTTTACCATGCAAATAAATGCATATTCTCAGATTTAGGCCCAGCCCTGCAGTCATGAGATGACCCCCAGTAATAAAAACCTGCAAGCAGAGCTCCTGCGTCTGTACTAGATTGAGCAACATAAGAGCTAAAAATGCCCTATTAGATCATCTTTCTCCACCTTGTGCGCAGGATTGTTCCCCACAGTCTTGGGTTCATGGAACAGTGATGGTTTCAACAACTCTGACGTTTAATTTTTTCTGGTAAATTTCATTCTAGCCTTGTGAATCTAGTCCAATCATTTGTCATTGTCACATGTTTTCCAGTGAAAAAGGTCAAGACTCTTGTCATCAACAGCTTCTGCCCCCAAGTGGGTGATGCTTCCTGTGATTACATGCCCCTAAAGTCAGCCTTGCTCTTGAGGCAAAACACTTCAAAACATGGTTTTTATAGTTTCCAAAGAGCCCCAGCAAAGCTCTCTTTGAATGGTAGCAAATGGATTCTGGCAGCAGGTATACTGGAGCAGAGAGCCAAGTTACGCCTCAATGTGGATAAGGTACTTCTACAGAAAACACAGTTTCCTTTTCCCTTTTGCCATTCTCCCCACTCTGTCCTTCTGTTGCAATGTCTCTGTAATTACCCCCATTACTCTGTTCTTCCTGGGGTAGCGTCACAGGGGCCCCCAAACCTTTTCACTTTACGATCTCACAGAACCACCACTTTCTCTCACAGACTATGAAGGAATCTCTTAGGCTCTGGATCAGCTGAATCTTCACTCTGCCCAGATTCACAGCAAATGAGACACTGGGCAACATGGAGTAACTGGAGCTCCACTTTCTGTTATTCAGTGTCTGCACAAAACAGATAGGGATGTACATATCATAGTGATTGATGCATTCTAAATAGAGAGATTAGACAAGATGGAGCCATCCAAAATACTCATACACACACTACACTGGTATCTGATTGACCTGCCTTTGGTGAATAATGGACTGAATTAACCCTCTCAGGCTTTGAACCTTTGGTTCCAGGGAATCTAGATTGTTCAAATGTTATAACCTCCAGTCTTTCACTGCAAAATACCGAGGTAACACATTATGGTCACAGTCCAGCTTTGGAAAAGATCTGAAAGACTGTGGCTGAGAAATTCTAAAAACAGGACCCAACACACCTTTCAATGGGCTTCAGATAGGTGTCAGGGAAGTAGCTTCCTACACTGTCATGTGACTTGGATGTTTCATATCAGCAGGACAGCACTATGCAGTTTACAGAGATTAAATACCATCCAGCTTCTGAAGCCATTTTCTTCTGTGATTTGTCTGCTCAACAAGTGGAAACTGTTCTTTGATTGATTACCTTCCACCATGCTCAGTGTTGGTGCTGCATTGGAAAGGCAAGGAAAGCAAACAGCAACCACAGATATTTCTTTATCTTGCTAGTCAATTATTAATTAGAGTTTCATTTTTGGCCATCCATTTGACCAGTGATCATGACTCCTGCACTATTTGTTGCTTTGCTGTGGGAACAGAACTGAAAACTTCCATGAATCTGGGAACGCATCAGAAGAAGCAGGTGGAAGCGACACTCATCAGGAGCTAGTATGCAGAGGTCCTATTTGTTTCCCATAGAAATGTAATTACTCCCCGTGGTGTGGTGTTCAGGCCCTTTGTCACTCCAGAGAGAGGACCCTGAAGATCTACCACCCTTGTCCCATGGTTTTCCTAGGAGGAGGCTGCACCAAGCCAGCCAACAGTTTTGGGTTTCAGGAATCTTTTTCCAAGGCAGGGTTCAAAGGCAGCCATGGGAAGCATTACTAGCTGAGAGTTAATTAAATGCAATTGAAAGTATTTCATCTCAGCTCCTTAAAAGAAGAATGTGCTACTCTCTGGGATGAGAGGTGGGGAGGAAGGGCAAGGGACTGTACATATGTCAGCACAGGATGCTCTGGGGAAACATAATAGCTACCCTCTATGGTTTGCCTTTTTTTTTTTTTTTTAATGTTTACTGTTTGTAAAGTTGTATGGAAGGAATGCAGTTAGAAGCTTGATTAAATCAGAACTCCTGCAGTAAAACCCTAATTTTCCACAGCCAGTGCATACATTCACTCAAGAGATATACAAAAGAAAAACAATTCCAGTCCAGCACTATATTACACAATATAGACTCCTACTCTAACAGGATGAAAATGTCAGACTTTTAGGTAGAGGCCATCCATAAAATAACCCAAAATAGCCAATCCAAGAACACTATCACTCCTACTTGAACTGCCAAATGGTTAATTACAGAACCTCCTGGGCAATAAGGCTCAAATTGTGAAAAGCACTAATTCCAGGGAAAACTGGAAAAGCTTTTAAAGCATCCTTTAAATGTTCACCCCCTTTGTGGCTAGATTTAATTTTTTATAAAAGACGCCCTGGAGCAATCCTGGTCTTGTTTTGAAACTGACTTCACCACATTCTCTGAGCAGGCGATGGTGAAGTCACTACAGTAAAGACTGAGAACACTGTTTATAGTTTAGTGAAGAGAAAAAGCAGGCAGAGGATGTGGGTTATTTTGATAAGTAAATCGTGCTGACCTCTGAAACTGCTTGTCTGTCGAGTGTAAAGGGCATATAGGAACTTCCTGATTACAGCCCTGGGTTTGTTAATTTGAGATTTTTCTGGAAGCAGCAATTCAGGCTCTTTTAAAAAAATAAAATAAGTCACAAACTACCATAAATCTGTCTCCAAACAGCCACAATTTATTACCAGTAATTTTCAAGCACCTACAACAGAGATGACTGACTCGTCAAAGTTTTGCAGACACAAAGACCCAGATCCTCAAAGCTATTTAGCTGCCTAACTCCCACTGAAATCAATGAGAGTTAGATGCCTACATACCTTTGAGATCTGGGTGAAAGGCCTATCCTACTCCCGGACCTACCTGACTAAAGAAGGAATAATATACCCAACAACCAAAGCTGGAAAACACGGAAGTGGAGCTCATCATTTTTAAGAGTGTTAAAATCTCTCTTCTGAAGGCTTTTCAGGAGTATGCACCGACTGAGTCTATGGATAGATCAGTAGTCTGGCACCATGTTGGGTCTTGGGAGAGTTGGGTTCAATTCTCTGTCCTGCCACGAGCTTCTAGGTGCCCTTCAGTATGTCACTTATGGCCAGATTTTTACAGCTATTTCGGTGCTTTTCTTCCAGCACCAGGGATGAAGAACAGCCGCTATGAATGGAACAAACGGGAGCTCTGGTCATAGATTCCAGTTTGTTCAGCGCCTGATCTGAGCAGGAAGGCTCTGAGGGTGGACGAAGAGCCGCCTCCATGGAAAGGAACTTGAGTCTGGCTGCTCTGTCCTTTTTGGGATGGGGCTTAAAACCCCCTATGAAGGTGACATCTGTCACTAACACGTGATTCCCCCAGGCATTTAAGACAGGAAGGGTGCAGCTCACTCACAGGCATAAGTCTGCTGCAAGAGAGACAAGACTTGAAACCTGGAGACCAAGGCACAAACTGGCACCCAGTTGGGAACTGGGGAAACCAAAGTCTTAAAAACTAAAACCTAACTTTCTAAATATAGCTTTACATGCTCTAAACTAGGCAAAAATGGGTGCTATATATAAGAGGAAGGAGGAAAGGACTTGCAAAAACACAGGCTCCAACAATCATCACAGGGAGTAAGAAGGAACTGAGGGGGCTCAGTGAAAGCTCCGCCCCTTATACCTCCGCACAGTAGTGTGAGGCAGCAGAGGGTGCTCATGCCACCCTGACAGATGCTGCTGAGGGGAAAAAAATATCCAACAACTATGCACAGGATGTGCACACACCTACAGTGGAATGGACATGGGCAATGACTCGGAGAGGAACAGAATTTCCTACCCCTGGTTGAAGCTCTGGGGAGGATAGCAGTGCAAACGGTGCAACAGCTGGCCCTCCTGTGCAGAATCCTGTCATTTGTACCTGTGCACCGGTGGGATGAATAAAGCCAAGTCTTGCCACTAAACACAATGGTAGCATTTGCCAATTACAGAATGATTCCAATATGTAGACCAAAAAAGAAATACCTGAAATTTTTTCAAAAAACATTGCCTATAGGGCTGTCGATTAATCACAATTAACTCATGTGACTAACTCAAAAAAATGAATTGCAATTAAAAATGTAATCGCAGTTTTAATCACACTGTTAAACAATAGAATACCAATTGAAATTTATTAAATGTTTTTGGATGTTTTTCTACATTTTCAAATATATTGATTTCAATTATTATACAGAATACAAAGTGTACAGTGCTCACTTTATTATTTTTGATTACAAATATTTGCACTGTAAAAATGATAAACAAAAGAAATTTTGTTTTTTCAATTCACCTAATACAAGTACTGTAGTGCAATCTCTTTATTGTGAAAGTGTAACTTAAAAAAAAAAAGCTACGTTTGTGTTACATAACTGCACTCAAAAACAAACAATGCAAAACTTTAGCGCCTACAAGTCCACTCAGTTCTACTTCTCGTTCAGCCAATCACTAAGACAAACAAGTTTGTTTACATTTACGGGAAATAATGCTGCCCACTTCTTATTTACAATGTCACCAGAAAGTGAGAACAGGTGTTCACATGGGACTTTTGTAGCTGGCACTGCAAGGTATTTACGTGCCAGATATGCTAAACATTCGTATGCCCCTTCATGCTTCAACCACCATTCCAGAGGACATGCTTCCATACTGATGACGCTCATTAAAAAAAAATGCGTTAATTGAATTTGTGACTGAACTACTTGGGGATGAACTGTATGTCTCCAGCTCTATTTTACTCACATTCTACCATATATTTCATGTTAGACTAGTCTCAGATGACAACTCAGCACATGTTGTTCATTTTAACATTGCTGCAGATTTGACAAAACACAAAGAAGGTACCAATGTGTGATTTCTAAAGTTAGCTACAGCACTCGACCCAAGATTTAAGAATCTGAAGTGCCGTCCAAAATTTGAGAGGGATGAGATGTGGAGCATGTTTTCAGAAGTCTTAAAAGAGCAACACTCTGATGCGGAAACTACAGAACCCAAACCACCAAAAAAGAAAATCAACCTTTTGCTGCTGGCATCTGACTCAGATAATGAAAATGAACCCACTGCTTTGGATTGTTATTGAGCAGAATCCGTCTTCAGCATGAACACATGTCCTCTGGAATGGAGTTGAAGCCTGAAGGGACATATGAATCTTTAGTGCATCTGGCATGTAAATATCTTGCAACACTGGCTACAACAGGTCCATGCGAACAGGGCTGGCTCTAGGTTTTTTGCCGCCCCAAGCAAAAACATTGTTGGCCGCCCACCCACCCCACCCCTGGGCTCTTCCCCCTACCCCACCTGCACCCCCTGCCGCCCCAGCGCTGGGCTCTCTCCCCCACCCCACCTGCACCCCCTGCCGCCCCAGCCCTGGGCTCCCCCCCACCAGCGCTGACTCTGCCCGCTCCCCCCTCGCCTCCAGCCAGTCTTTTTATTTGCCTTAGGGTTTCTGTCCCTTTAGAGTGCACTCGCTTCACGTTTAAGTTTTTCTCTATGATCATGACAGCTAAAAATTAGATTTTTTTTAAATGAAAGCCAAGATACTCAGGCAATCTTTTCATTCCTGCAGCTCAGGCTTTAAGAAACAACACATGAAATATCACAAAGTTCGTAATAAAAATTGCAAGAGCTGGCAACAGTGCATGCTTACTTTGTGAACTCTGACAGGATCACAGCACCACAAGGTGGTATGGCAGTGTTGCACTGTTACTACAGGCCAAAAATTGCCTGTTCAGTCTACATTATAAATCTGTTACCTGAACTGTACATCTTTAGTATGTATTCTGCACTCCTACAGTGTTACTTAGAATGACACTGACCTCCATTGGTGGAAGGAGCGTAGAATCAGGGCCGGTTCCAGGCACCAGCTTAACAAGCAGGTGCTTGGGGCGGCCAAGGGAGAGGGGCGGCACCTGCGGCAATTCGGGGGCGGCAGGTCCCTCACTCCCTCTAGGAGCGAAGGACCTGCCGCTGAACTGCCGCTGCCGATCGCGGCTTTTTTTTTTTCCCCCCAATTGCCGCTGCCAATCGCGGCTTTTTTTTTTTTTTTCGCTTGGGGTGGCAGAAATGCTGGAGCCGGCCCTGCGTAGAATGTGCAATAACGGTGTACAACTGCTATATGAGATGAGATTTTGCCCACAGTACTAGCACTTTGCACTGTGAGGTAGTTCTTTATTCTATTCTTTATTTCAGTCACCTCTGTTAAGTTTTCAATAATTATAGACATGTCAGCCAAATTTTAAGTCCAAATGACTCCTAACAACGTTGAACATTTTTCCTCCTTCAACTTCAAACACAACAAACTGATTGCTACCCGGCCTGATGAAGAAGATTTTAATCAAGCATAAAGTGAAAAAGGAGCAGGTAAAAAGAATTAACAGGCCAGATGGGCACATAACAGTAGAGATTGTGAAAATAAATGAATGAAAAAGATAATCCACTAAGTACTCTAGTCAAGATTTTTTTTCATTATCCCATAACACTCAAAATCTTATGCACACCTGGCTGTGTAGCCTGCTTTAACGTATGCTCAAGAAACCAGAACTCAAAATGAGGGTAAAATGCTGCAAACACAAATACCAACCGCTACCTGTAAAAACCTTAAATCACCCATTGGGGATATTACCTTATACTGTTATTTTCATTACTTGGCACCAGCAGGGCTACAGATGGCTGCTGAGAGTGTTGGTTTCGAAAACTAGGTCAGCGGACGCACAAACGCAGAGTAAAAATAAAAAATATTTCCTATTTTTCCCCCAAGATCATCCAAACAGCAGCAGCCTGACAGGCACAGAATAACACTGCTGGAAAAGGTTTCCTAATGACAGACGTCACAGATATGGTTACACTGACTAGTAAATCAACCTAGTTAGTAGGACGGAAGATTGAAATACTGATCTCACAGACATACTTATTCTTTTCTCATTGGAATCCTTCCTACTCGAGTTAATCCCTGATCACTGTATTAGAGCAGGAGTATGTTGTAGTTATTCAGTAATTTCTACCAATGAATGTTTTTACAGGACTTTGTAGATGTATGGCAATATTAAATGCCCATTATTTTAACAAGCCTTGCAAATGCATCATGGGCCAAATCCCAAGGTTCTCACTAAGTTTTTAAATCATTCTTCACTCAGGCAAAGCTGCAAGGAGAGTTTGTCCCCATTAAAATATACTAACACAGACACAAAATCTACTCACCCGCTTTGACTGTAATGATGACCACTACAACAATAAAAAGAACAATGTTATTACAATGGTGACTAAATGCCCCACTTGAGATAGGGGCCCGATTTGCTAGCCACTGCACAATCATATAGGGATTCATTCACACTAGCTAGTGTGCTAAAAACAGTAGTAGTAGCTGGGGTAGCACTGGCAGCAGCTAGTGGTGGCATGGACTAGCTGCCCTGAGTACAGACCCACTGGGTTCAGGCAGGTTTGTACTCAGCATAGCTAGCCCATGTCACTGCTTGTCACTGCCCATGCTAGTACTACACTAATATTCTTAGCGCTCTAGCTCAATGAGAGCTAGTGCGAGTATGTACGACAGCTGAGAATTACACCTCTACCTCCAAGTGTAGACATAGCCATAGACACACACCCTGCCCCTAGACACTTTAAAGTCTAAATGTCAAAACAAAGGGTGAGCAGAGGAAGAGAGGAACGGAGAGGGGAAGTGACTTGCTCAAGGTCATACAACAGCTCAGAGCTGGGAACAGAATCCAAGTCTCTTGACTTCCAGGAGACAGCAAGGCCGCCGGGGGGGGGGGGCAAGTGTGGCAATTTGCCCCAGGCCCTGCAGGGGCCCCCACGAGAATATAGTATTCTATAATATTGCAACTTTTTTTATGGAGGGGCCCCCAAAATTGTTTTGCCCCAGGCCCCCTGAATCCTCTGGGTGGCCCTGGGAGACAGTGCTGCCTTCCTTTCCTCCCCCTAGGTGAGTATTACCCAGGCACATGTGTGTAATTGAGAATAGGAGTGTGGGTTTGCAAATGCATAGAAAGTGAATAGAAGAGTCTTTTGACCTGTAAGACCACCTAGAACTCTGGGATGAAGGCAGGGTTGCCGACTCCGCTCCTCTGGCTGGCACAATGAAACTCTTGTCAATAAGAATAAGGTTCTTATCTGTGTGAGAGACAGAACTTTCCTGGGATTGATCAGACTGTGGAATGAACTGCCCCAGGAACAAAGGACCATCACAAACCTCTCCACCTTACACTCCAAGTGCCAGGTGCATTTGTTCACGCTTCCTTCTCTAACATAATCACATAGCAAAGTGACTTAAAAAAAAAAACCTTGTTAACCAAAACACTCCACTGCATACACAATTCTTTCACTGGGGAGAGGATGAGAGAATAAGCCACAAGAGACATATGTCAGGATATGTCTGTACTGGGGCTTGAGGAGCTGCACTAGCTCTGATTGAAACAGAAGGATATAGGCAGCAGTATGGGTGATGGGAGGGGCTGGCGACCCTAAGTACAATCCTGGCCAAGACCCGTACTGGGGTGGCTAGACCGTGACACTGCTCATGCCACTTCTATTTTTAGCTTGATCAGAGCTAATGCAGGTATCTCTCCTTGAACTGGAATTTACACCTTCCAGCTCCAGTGCAGACCTACCCTCAGACACATCACTAAATGCACTACAGGAAGGCGCTCAGATACCCCGGTAATGAGCATGGTATAAAAACCTATATAGAATAGAATAGCCTGTGACAATGATTTTATGAAGTCTGCAGATAGGAATGTCCCTTTACCTCGGTTCATATTCAACAGAGTTTAAATTTGGTTTTCTAAGAGGACAGCATTTTAAAAACTGAGTTGGGTTTATCAACCAGAACATGACCACCAATTCCTTGTGTTGTTTTAAATACTTGTCTGGTACTGAAGTAGTTCATGAATCTTTAAGTCTGAACAATCAAGTCATATTTCAACGTCCCATTAGAAAATAAAAACAAACATCAAACAAGTTTCCCACATGTTCCCTTTTAAGGACGTACAACTTCTGTTCTATTGAAAGCAAAAACCTAAACACATTAATTCTTGAATAGCTTCAGCTAGAGAGGCTGCTCATTCCAAAAACTGCAGGACAGTGTTTTATACTTTAATATTAGCCCCACAGTCCTACCTTCATTGTTACAGAAGACAAAAAGTTGAAAGAACGATATTAGAAAATTTACAGCTTTAGGCTGCCTTAATTCCTGGTCTATAGGCAGTGGAGTAAATACTCACATTTGAAGATGCTGGGTAGAAGCACAAGGTTTGGGATAGTATATATTATTGAGTTTGAAGTGATTTGGTAAAACAGAAGCCACTTGATTCATCCGGTGACCAAAAGATCAAGGACATTTAACAAATTACATTTCAGATCATCTAACCTTGAAATTGTTGCAGCTCAGAAAGTATAGGGTCCCCTTAACTTTCCCATATGGTAGCCAATAAAGCCAATACTTACCCGCAATGAGACTACTGGAATATTATGTGCAATTCTGGATGTTATGTTACAAGAAAGAGGCCAATAAATTAGAGGAACTTCACAGAGCAGATCAATAGAATATTAATGGTTAGGAGGGATTGGTTTATTAGATATGATCAAAAGAATAAATTTGCCTAAATGATGACTAAAGGAAAACATAATCAAGTACAAATGTTTGAAGAGCTTAAATCCTATTAAAGAGATCAAATTGTTTAAGCTGGTCTCAGGAGTTATAACTAAAATTAGTGCCATGACATTAGGCAAAGGAAAAATTTAAGCCTAGAATGTGACAAATTCCCTTTTGAGGCAATACATCATATATGAAATATCAGGCATTACATTTCATTTGATACATACTGTGAATATGTAATCATATTCGGATAATCATAATCTGTAGGAGGAAAGTGCCCTATTCCAACCGATGTGATTTACCTTGCTATATAGATAGTTTGTATTCATGCAGCACTACCTGAAGGGAGAAAAGATGAATTTATCCTTCATAATCCACCTGATATGATGACTAAGGGCATAAAGATAGAACACTGTCTGAATGAGAGAGTTGCAGCTGTAGCTAAATGTGGACAGGAAATCAGACCAAAGTTCCCAGAGGAGGCAGATAGCTTTGAAATTATATAATTTGAGACTTGCTATAATTATTTGTTGTAATTTTTAGGAAATCTTTCATTTTTACCTTTGGCCTCCTCAGGATGCTAGCATTATGGGCCTCAACCTGCAGTGTACTAAGAGCTTCGTGTGAGGTGCTGAGACTGTCAATTCATTTTGAAGCCAATGGGAACTGACATCTCCTACTGCAGCACAGGAGACACTCAACGTTTTGCAGAATACGACTGTGTATGAGCAAGGATTTTGCAGTTCTGTGTCGCCCTGTATGAGGCAGCACCATTCAGCCAAGCTGCTTTTTTTGTGGCAGCTCTCTGCTAGTGTGCACTTCAGGGGCTCAGACCGATGGTATTGGCTCTAGTCCTCCAACAGAAGGAAAACAGATACATGCTCCTCTGTGATTTGTTTTATTTATACTGTTTCTGTACTTATAGGGCCAAGACTTTCAGAGGGAGTTGTGTTTATTATCACATATGCATACACAACTGTACACACAAATGAACACAGACAGACCATGTGGTGCTTTCTAGTTCTCAATCTCCTACACTAACTAAACAGCCTATCCTACCTAAAGTAACCACACAGAATCTCAATAGTCTTCCAAACGGAGTAGAGAAAGCCACATCTCTTGTGTCATTTAAAACTAGCCTGGGTGAAGATGCCACATGGATAAGCAAATTTCTTCTTGCAGCCTCATTAACATGCCTCAGTCCTGAACCAGTGGGACCATTGAGAGAGGTCTCCGTGGCATCCAAACCATGGCAGCAGGGATACCAAAGTAATGGCAGTTGTACTGATGATAGTAGATGTTGTGATGTGACCACTGATCCATTGGCAGTTGGATGAGACCACCAACTCGAAATGCAGTTTAGGGCTAGGTTCTGCGCCCATTGACATCTAGGATCAGGCCATTATTAGGTAAGAAGCACAGACAGAACTGCCAGCCAGCTATTGGAAGCTGTTATTGCCTTAAAGTCTGTTGCCTTCCCCTCACCATCCCACCTTCTTCTATAGATAACAGTATTATATGTCTGGGACTTAAAGGTAATAATAATTCCCATTTAGGAGAGACAATCAGGAATCATGTCTGTAGCTAAGTACTGATAAGAAACAGTACGGCAAAACTCTAATAAAACACAATCCCCAGCAAACTGCAATCCATTTGTTTCTCTTCCAGGGAAAAAAATGAAACACGTAAAACAAAAGAGGGATGTTTAGTTCCCAGGAGACAAGGACCCAGCTGAAGAGGCCCAATAACAGCTAAGGCCTGCTTTTGTCATCAGGTATGCATTCCTTTCTTTGTATACTAAAAAAAATAAATAAATAAAGAGGGCTTCTGTTGGTGTGTTGATATAGTTACACAGCAAGGGCAGAGCTCAGCTCTCTGTTTTCTCTCACAACACCCAGGCACAATGGTGTCCTTATTACAGGGAGCCTAAATAAATAATACGGCCGTCAGGCATAAGAAAGGGAAGGAGCATTACAATATTAAATTCTAAAACCAGAATGAGGGACCTTTTCCTACTGAACAAACAAGACTTAGCCCAGTATGATTTGGAAACCCATCAACTTAGACAATGGTCTGATCTAGCAGTTCTTTCAAAGGCAAAAATTCCATTGTTCCAATAGGGTTACACCAATTACCCCAACTGAGGATCCGGCCTATTTGCTTGAATCCAGGGTACTAACTAAAAGCAGAAGTTACTTACCTTATGTATGTTTTTGTTGGTGCTTCCTTGACTTCAATGGGAGTTTTGATTGTACAAAGACAGCAGTATCTGGCCCAACCTCTCTCTCTTGAACGCAGATCTGACTCATTAATCTTTTGAGGACTGCAGGCATATCTTCACATTCTGCTAAGCATTCATTTGGCTGGTATTCTGGAAAATGCCAGTTAATCATTTAAAGTTTGGAATCTCTCTGAACTTCAGAAGACATTGGGAGGGCAGAACAACATATAAATCCATTAAATTCCCCACTTGTCATCTTTGTGACCCTGACCTTTAAAATGGGATTTTATGTGTTTAACATTTATATTTTACTAGGAAGAATTTCTTTTTACTAACTAAAAATTTCACTGCCAGCCAAGTGCCTGATCCAGTAAGAGTTTTGGGTGTGGAAGAAACACAAGATTAAGTCCCAAGAAAGTTAAACACATGGATAGTAAAGTTATAAATAATATTAACTGAAAAACAAGAGACATAAGGATTTGACTTTTATGGACATTATTTCTTACATGTCCGAAATGTAAGACACATTATAATTGGTTCACTGTATTTTTAGTTTCATAACTTAATATGTCTGAGACTAATTATATTAACAAGAGAAGGAACACTACAGTTCTCTATGAGATAGATGGGGAAATTAAGGTTGAAAGCCTCACTTACTTTCTCATGTAATAACAGACATAATGACTGAAGATTTTACATCCAATTGACATGCCTGGCTAAACTTGTAAGTGTTATCAATTAAGTGGAAAGAAACAAGAAGGATTTGATCAGATTTAGTCCAATTATCTTTTGTGGAGGTTTATGCTTAATACATTTCAGGCAAAATTTCCAATGAACACTTGAAAAAAGACCTGGGATTAAAAGTGATATCCAAATAATTAATAAATGTATACATTTTGAAATGTAAAATGTGGCAAGGACATCTGTTAGCAGGAACAACTTGAGGTTTTTACATGTGCACATGGATAAATATAATAAAAATCGTACTTCGTACTTAAACAGCACTTATCTATATACCTTAGAGCACTTATATTACATAGGGAAATCTAAATTCAGAGTTATAAAATAATTTGTCCAAATGCAGACAATGAGACCGTGGTAGATCTGGGAATAGACTGCATGCCTTCTAACTCCCAATCCCATGCCCTGTCTACATTGTTTCCTCCTAGACCAGGTTACTATCTTGCATACATGTTTTGTGACAACATTTTCAGAGGTCCATTAAAAATAAGCCCAAAATCTTCAAACTCAAGAGACTTAAGACCGAGGCACTCAAATCCATATTTATTTACCTAAATAGAGGGTTTTCAGAGGTGCTGGGCAAACTCCCACTTAAATGCTATTGAAGCACTGTGAAAAGTCACACCACTTATTAGGTGCCTTAATATGGATTTAGGTGCCTAATTATATATCCTGTGTCTGTGGAAGGGCTTCCATATGTCTTCCACATTCTATGGCATGAGGTCTGCCATTTGGAATATGAGAACAGCTGGGGAGAGAGGAAGAGTTGAGGAGGAATAGATACATCATTGAATCATTCTCACCCATGTAATTCTAGGCTTGGTTATGTCTGCATCTGTCTGCTGTGTGTGATTCCTCATCCCCTGCTGGAAAACACCACATGACTGCAACAAGAGCCAGTCTGACTGAGTAGCAGATGCTACTTGTAGAAAAAACATTCTCTGGCTCAAACAGCTTATTTCATTCAAGATATTGTGCGCTATTCTCACAAGACTTTGGCCAAAACTATGGAAATCAGCATTGATATAATATACCTGGACTTCTGTAAGTCATATGACTAGGTACTGCATGACATTTTGATTAAAAGTCTAGAATGATACAAAATTAACATGGCACACATTGAATGGATTCAAAACTGGTTAATCGCTAGGTCCCAAAATGTAGTTGTAAATGGGGATTCATCACAGTGTTTCTATTGGGGTCCCACAAGAAGGAATCAGTTCTTGGTCCTACGCTTTTTAACATTTTTATCAGTGACCTGGAAGAAAACATAAAATATCACTGACGGATGGACATAAATATTGGGTGAGTGGTAAATAATGAAGAGGATGGGACACAGTTACAGAGCAATCTTGATAAACTGGCTTGGTAAACTGGGCACAAGCAAACAATTTGTGTTTTAATATATGTAAATGTAAATCATACATCTAGGAACAAAGAACGTAGGTCATTCTTACAAGATGGTGGACTCTATCCTGGATGGCGTGACTCTGAAAAAGATTTGAAGGTCATCGTGGACAATTAGCTGAACATGAGCTTCTGATGCAACAAATGGCAAGTGAGATCCTTGGATGCATAAACAGGGAAATTCTAGTAGGCAGAGAGGTTGTTTTACATCTGTTTTTGGCACTGGTGCAACTGCTGCTAGAATATTGTGTCCAATTCTGGTGTCCACTATTCAAGAAGGATGTGGATAAATAGGAGAGGGTTCAGAGAAGAGCCACGAGAATCACTGAAGGACTAGAAAACCTGCCTTATAGTGATAGACTCAAGGAAAGAAGGTTAAAAGATGACTTGATCACAGTCTACAAACACCTACATGGGGAACAAATATTTAATAATGGGCTCTTCAGTCTAGCAGAGAAAGATACAACAGGATCCATTAACTGTAAGCTGAAGCTAGACAAATTCAGACTGGATATAATGCATACATTTTTAATAGTGAGGGTTAACAACTGTTGGAACAATTTACCAGATTCATGGTGGATTCTCTATCACACACAATTTTTAAATCAAGATTTTAAAAAATAAAATAAAATGCTTAGTTTGGAAAAAAAAATGGAGATTTCCTATCTCCTAGAACTGGAAGGGACCTTGAAAGGTCATTGAGTCCAGCCCCCTGCCTTCACTAGCAGGACCAAGTACTGATTTTGCCCCAGATCCCTAAGTGGGCCCCTGAAGGATTGAACTCACAACCCTGGGTTTAGCAGGCCAATGCTCAAACCACTGAGCTATCCCTCCCCTGAAAGGAGGGCTAGCTCAAAAGGAATTATTTGTTTTGGGAAGTTCTATGGCCTGTATTATACAGAAGGTCAGACTAGATGAGCACAGTAGTCCCTTCTGGCCTTGGAGTCTATGAAACTGGGTTAAATTCAGGGCAATCATCTGTGTTGTGAACAAAAGAGATTTTTATTTGTTCTTACAAAGAAAAGACAAATATCTGTCACTCTCTTCTGGGGGGAAATGAGAGTAGTTCAGTATCCGTCGCCCCTTCTATCTTTTTCCTCTCTGCTGAGGCTGACAAAAGAAAAACCAGTTGTTATAGTGGCTTTTCCCAATCCCCGGTCCATCCAGTCTTTATTCATAAAAGTATGCTGAACACTTGGGACAAAGTTCTCCTTTCAAAACAGATTTACTGTGACAATCTTAGTACCTTTCCCAGACCTGAAGAAGAGCTCTGTGTAAGCGTGAAAGCATGTCTTTCTCACCAACAAAAGTTGGTCCAATAAAAGATATTACCTTACCCACATGTCTCTCTAAATTACATATACACACACATTTGCAAGAACAAAAAGCACACAAACTCGGGCTGTTGCCAGGGTCCATGGCAGAAGGCTACCCTGAATAGCTGACTACCCTGAAAACATGCAGAGATCTGACTCTACAGGGCCTCTAGCAAGAATCATGGAAGGTTTAATGAGGGATGGTACACATTCTTACGCAGCAATACTCACCACCCTATGGCCTCTGCACACAGACTCCCAAGCATTTGACTCCTACTCTCAGAGGAAGAAATTGCACCAGGGAACATGTTATGCAGAAGGTCAGACTAGATGATCTAATGATCCCAGCTGAATCTATGGTGGAGTTTGTAAGAGAACAGGGTGCTTGGCCTTTACAGGTTCAGATAGCAAGAATCTAATCTTTTGGATGGATGTATTTCTGCAGGCTGTTCGCAGCCGGAATTTGGACTTTTTTGGCAGCACACCTGGGCATGTTTGGCACCCATTTGGGCAGAATCACACCTGTTTTCAGAATATGGCCCATAATGTAATTTTCATTCCATGAACTCCAAAGGAAGTCCAAGCATGGAAGAAGTGCAGACATCCACCTTGTGGCTAAGAGATCTATATGTGGATCAGAGCAGAGCCTTCACATTGCAATCGAATTGTCTTACAAAGAGTCATGTAAAATAGCCTTCTTCAGTGGCAGAGAGGGATTTGAAGGAGGGAAAGTATGGACAGGTGCAAATTGAACATTTGCCATTAGCAGAAAGACCACACTATTTGTGGATTAGACAAAAACATGAATAGTATGAGCACAGCTGATCTTTAATTGGAAGGGCCCTTAAACATAAATCCCCCAGTAATGTGGAGCATGTGCATACTGCTATTGTGGGGAATTAGTAGAGACAATCTTTTAGACTCAATGAAACAAATATTCCTGATGCAAGCTGAGCTGTTAGTTTTTGAAATTCTCATTTGGCATACAGTATAGCAGAGAGTTTATGTTCTCTTGAGATATCACACAGCTGATGTTCTGAGCATGCCAAAGTGGGGTGGGTACCACATACCATAGTCTGGATGAGTCTCCTTATCAGACCAAGTGGGTATTGGCAATATTGTTTCCTTAAAAGATTTATAAAGGTGAAGAGCCAGTGAGGTCAGTTTGGAAAATTTAAAAATGGGTTGTTTCTCAGAACCCCTGTTTGTTCAGTGGGATAGTGTCAATTATGTACAAAGCAGCACAGAATCTTTAATTCTTGTTTCTTTGCAAAATACAATCTTAACTGGGTCATGCTGGCTAGTAGCATTTTAGACAGCAAAACATTGATCAGTAGCAATAAAACTGAATCAAAAACCCCTCAGATGAACACCACACACTTGGACAGCAGTCAGAAATCCAAACTCAAATTTTACAGATTAAACGTATGCTTATAATGGGCCAAGCCAGTTAGGATTTCTTGGCTTGTAACATAGTGGCTAATTTTCTTCATCTTATCGTTGTCATCTAAGGGTAGTTCTTTCAATGCTGTGGGGAGCGGAGGAGAAGGTCACATTTTAAATTAAATGTAATACAAATCTGCAACAATGGAATGCATGTGGTCAAGTTAACCTAATTTGTGTATGAGAGAAAAATAAGGTATCAGTTATATAATGCCATATGCATGGTCTTACACGGTGTGGCATACAGAATTTATATTTTCTATCTTATGATATCACCCAAGAGCATATATAGAACTTGAACTGGGGCATTATATACAAAACAGCATTTAATTTTTTTTAATTGTTTATTTGTCATTCTAGATTGATTTGGACTGAATGACAATGACAGCTTGGAACCTAAAATAGTGGGCCAGATCCAGGGCTTGTGTAAATAGATGTAATTCCATTGACTTCCAGTTTACACCCGCTGAGGATCTGGCCCAATTCTCAACATATGGAACTATTCAGTGCCAAAAATGCAAACACTTTATGGCCATAACATTACCATCCTGCTGCCAGTTAAGGATTTTCCAGACCACCAAAAAATGTGCTGATCAGGCTATTTATAAAGCACTGGACCATGTTAATTTTTTTTTTTTTTTTAAATATAAATGGCTTTTGCCACAACAAAATTAACATTTCTTTGTTCTGGTTTTGTTTTTTAAACTTTTTATTAAGGCAAAGTTACAATACAATGTTTCAATATTCAGTGTAGTATGTTCTTATTCAGGATCAAGTTATGTACAGAGAACCTGACTAAGGATTCTGGCCTGCTGGCTGGGGAGCCCTCCTCCTTGAAGTATGGCAGAAAGGATGACCACATTTCTAAATAAGTATGTAACTCTGAGGTTCTACTGGCCACCTCGGGGATGGAGGTTTTCTGTAACTCTGAAATGTCAGTAAATCTGAACAAGATGTTATGGACTTCAGCAGTGGGGGCGGGGCGGGGTGTGTGTGTGTGTCAGGGTTTGTGACCCTCCAGAGCACCAGGGCTCAGCTTTAGATCTGGGGGAAGTGCTGGTGCTTGGGGCTTCAGCCCCATGGCTCCGTTCCTGGCTTCTGCCTCATGAGGGGGTGCCAGGCTTCAGGGCTTCAGCCCCATGGCTCCATTCCAGGCTGAAGCCCTGTGGGGGGGGGGGGGGGGCCCCCGGGGCCCCCCCGGGGGCCTGCCCACAATTTCAGGGGAAGGCATCGGAGCCTGGAGATTTAGCAATGAGGGGAGCGCTGGGGCTGAAACCGGTGTTCCCCTTGTAGCTAAAGCCCCAAGCCCCAGCGTCCCCCATGGCGCTAAAGCCAGGAAAGGAGCCACAGGGCTGAAGCCCCGAGTTCTGTCATCCCCTGCAGAGCTGAAGCTCTGAGCCGTGGTGCTCCCGAGGGTCAGAAGCCCTGGGGACCCTGAGCCCCACCCGCTGCCCGGAGCCCTGCCCCACCCCTCACCCTGCGGCTGCAGTCCTAACCCCCACCCACCAGCTGAAACTCTGAGCCCCAGGGCCACAGGTGCTGGCTTCCTACAGGTCCCAGGGGTGCTCAACCTCCTGCTCCACCCCAGGCCCCGCCCCCCACTTGACCCCTTCCCCTAACCCCCCACCCTGCCCTGCCTCTTCCCACCCCCACCTCTTCCCCCCCCCCGCAAGTGCACCCCATCCCTGCTCCTCCCCCTAGTGCCTCCTGCACACCGCAGAACAGCTGATCATGACAGGCAGGAGGTGCGGGGGGAGGGGGTAGAGCTGGCTGTTGGTAGGGGCTGAGCACCCACTATTTTTTTTCCGTGGGTCCTCCAGCCCTGGAGCACCCACAGAGTCGGTGCCTATGCCCAAGGCTAAAGCCTCGAGGCAGTAAAGTATTTGCTTGTGTGTGTATGTATCTGTCTGTCTCCGCTGCTGCCTGATTACTTCCAATTCCAGAGGATGTCTGGTTGACCAGAAAATCCATAACTCTGGTATTCATATCAGAGTACTTGGTGTGAAAGCTTTTCCATCACAAAGACAGTCCACATTATACCACACTTCCATAGGAGGAGGGGGTCACACGTTTCCAATAATCGTAGAAACATAGGACTGGAAGGTACCTCAAAAGGTCATCTAGTCCAGACTCCTGTCTGAAGAAGGATTAAGTACACCTAGATCATCTGTGACAGGTGCTTGTCTAACCCGTTCTTAAAAATTTCCAATGATGGGGATTCTACAACCTCCCTTGTAAGTCTATCCCAGATCTTAACTATCCTTGTAGTTAGAAAAATTTTTCCCTACTTTCTAATCTAAATCTCCCTTGCTGCAGAATAAGCCGACTACTTCTTGTCCTACCTTCATTGGACGTGGAGAATAATTAATTGCCATCCTCTGTATAACAACTCTTAACATATTTGAAGACTTATCAGGTCCCCCCTCAGTCTTCTTTTCTCAAGACTAAATATGCTCCGTTTTTTAACCTTTGAAGATGTATATTCCCTTTCCCATATAGAGACCCACTCATCCAGATCAATTTCTTTGTCCTAATCCCTCTCTGATCATTTCATCTGGGTTGTTTTCTTATCAATATCTTTTTCAATCAAAATTGTGATTATATAAATTCTAGCTTGCTCAACTGTGATTAAAGTTCTAGACAGAACTACCTGATATCCAGATTTTATTATAAAATATTTAACTTGTAAATATTGAAAATATGGGATCTTTATATTGTTTACATTATTACATACCTCCCGGTATGATTTCAAATCAGGACCCAGGAACAGCTGTCAGAATTGAGTAATTTCACTCTCAGCTCTTACTACAATGAGTAGTCACTCTAATATTTCCTAGAGAGAAATTTCTGATTGTTAATGCAAGTAGCTAAAAGAGAGGGCTTCGGTGACAGGAATTTAGAAAATTTGTCCAAAGCAGCTAAAATGGCCTAGGTGAATGGGTGACTTTTTATTTTTGGTAACTTACATTTCTTTTTAACCCAACAGTTGTACAAATAGCTATAACTAGACTTCAGTCATGTTCATGATCTACTGCTAACCCAACTGGTCACATCTTTTAGTTGTGATTCATAATATAATGAAATAATAATATGCCAAATTAGGGAAAGCTAGTCTACCCCACTTTGTAGGCTTATAGAAAACTTTAGAACTTTATGTTCCATATGAATTTTAATAGCACATCCTGCCATGTTTAATGTCATGTCACAGATACAAACAGGAATGCACTGAAGCAGAAAATAGTAATTTTGGGAGGACATTAATCTTTACTGTATCTACCTTACAGAGACAAGAAATTTGATATTTGTTCCATTCCTCCAAGTCTTATTATTTTATTCCCCATTGGAGGGTAATTTGCATTTAAAAGATTTTAAAAAGATCCAAAAGCCCACTGAAGTCAATGGCTGTCGTTCAATGGACTTTGAGAGGCTTTGGATCAGGCCCTAAATCAGCCAGGAGGAAATGGAGAGGAAATATCCAAAGCAATTCATTTTTCACATACTATTGAAACTAATGTATCCCTATTTTCAAGAAAGTTTTACATTTCTACTGATTCTACTGTATAAATGGTGATGAACAATGAGCAAAGAATACTGATGAACTGAAGGTCAGCAGACAGGGAATGTAGGTGTCCTTAATTGTATGGTTCCCTGCTACTATAATCAATTCTAGGCATTGGAATCAGTATTTTGCCTTGCCGTTAAAGGTTCAGATCTTACACGGCTGTAAACTGGCATGATTCCATTAATTTCAAAAGCTGATTTATACCAGCTGAGGATCCAGCTAAACGCTACTGGTGAACAAATTCAAACATTACTGAAAAGTTTATAAAGGCACTGCTTACAAATAGGGGGGGGGGAAAGGGTTTATGTCTATTATTTTAAAGGCCTGAAATGTTCTCATTATGTTAACAGCAGTTCTTCCCCCATCTCCAGGGCCTTAAATTAGAAATTTGGGTCTTGTCTCCCTTGGAAGACCCTATGGCTAATTGGAGAAACAATGAAATTATCACATCAAAATACTAAAGAAGTGAAACCTAGTCACATAAAATCGAAAACTGTTTTTTATTAAGGCTGTTTAAAATGTCTGAGGGATGATTAGACTTGCAAAGGAAAAAACCTGGGTTAGGAATATCATTACTGTCAAATCACTTTTAAAGATACTGAGCATGCTCACTGAGGATGGACTCTTCAGAGATTTTAGCTGCTAAAAATTAAAGAAGTCTCTGAGTACATGCAAACTGCAATTTTCCAAAGACTTATAGTTTGGCCAATTTGGGCAGATTTTTACAAGGGACAGCAAAAAGCACACCCCTGCCATAAAGGCCACTCCCTGGGGAATTTAAACTTTCTGTTCCAAGGCATGGGATCACTAGAGCTGTTCAAATAAAAAGTTATCAGAATTTTTTAAACACAGGCAAAACAAAATATTTTCCCCTAGCTTCTTTTCTGAAACTATTGAGCTGTTTTGGCTGAAGTTAAAAAAAAAATAATAATAATCAGCCTGAGGCAGACACAAGGCATGGAAAACGTCAGCCTAAACGTTAACATTTGGCAAAGTTATAAGCAAATGAAGACAGAGTCTTCTAATGGGAGGTATCAGGCAGCCTATAATTTTGCCTATTGTGGGCCAGATTCTGATACCCTTACTTAGTGAGGCCACTGGTGGATTTAAAGTGTTATTCAGCATGAGAAAGATATCAGGGTCTGGCCCTCTGTATGTTATGACTTGTACCTAAACACCAACTAATGCAAAATGACAGCCTCAGTATGCAAAATATTCATAACAAGAGTCTTGAGTCTATAGGTTTTGCATTTTGCCCTCAATTTTTGTAAATATGATCAGTTTTATGAAAGACCTGTGCAATCTTGTGTGTCATGTCACTTGAAAACAAGACCACTTCTAAGTGGGAGAAAAAAAACCCACTTTCACTCAAAATGGATCTCTTTTTAAAAAAATATGTACCAAGACATTTTTAAAGTTTGAATTTCAATATTTTGTTTTGACATTAAGTTTCACATCAACATGCACAACATTTTGAAATTCTGTGTAGTTTCTTTTTTTAAAAATTACCAGTGTGTGAAAAAAATTGTAAAGGACAAAATAACCTGCAGCTCTATTATGAATTGTTTTCTGCAATACCTTGTGAAGAAAAAATTTTTTGTTGTTGTTTCCACACAGCTCTACTCAATCCCTGCAATACTGGCATAAAATGCTGCTATAGAGAGTTATTTCTGAGGTAAGAATCTTGTTAATGGGCTTCTGCACAACAGGGACAGAAATTTCAAGGCCATTATTGCCCCCGTGATTTTTACAGGAAATAATTGTGTAGATCAAGACCTTAAAATAATAATAAAGGTTCAAATCAGCTACTGAAAGGAGCATATAAATAAAACCACATTACTGCTTGTCCAATATGTTATAGTAGTATAATTCCAGCACATTCTGAACTATAAAAGGATTCTTTTCACTTATAAAATATTATCTCAATATATAACGTCCTTTTTCTAAAACCTCCTCTGTTAACAGACAATATTACATTTTCTGATAGTGCACTTACCCGTTTAATACTGCAAAACTGATCAAAAGGCAATGCCCAGGAAACAAACACCATCCCTCCCCCCCCCCCCTTTTTTTATTTCAGGTATAGCTGTTTACAATAGGGGATGGGGACTGTGCTTATAATTCAAACTCAACAGGTTGGCTTAAAACATCGATTTTTCCAAACATTCCAAAATTTCCCAAACATTATGAAGGATCATTGAACTTTACATTGTTTCATTACATCGATGGTCTTTCTCCCACCTCGCTCCAGCATCACTAAATTCATCTAGCTCTGTAGCTTTCCGTTCACCGTCACAAAGGCAAGTTACCTCCAGAAGGGCACACACATTTACAGCAATTAGAACCAATCAGTGTAATTTATATAGCTGGGGCATCATCATGAGCATTCATCAAATCAGCATCCAGCTTTGTCAACAATGATTGCAAAAACACAACAGCCCGGAGCCCTGGCTGCAAACAACCATAATTACCTGCATCCCACTACTTGACCAGTCTCCCTTTGTGCTTCCCGTGAACGAGCTTGTCTTTTTCACTAACTATTGCAGACAATGCTGTTTCCCTTGCAGTGCCAGCACGTAGCAGAGGCTTGTATTATTCCTTTACACAGACACAGGCAGTCTAGAAGGAACTCTTTCCTTACTCTCAGCCGCAGATTAAACTCTTCCAGTTTCTGCAGTTCCCCTAGCTACTTTTAGACTGTAAAGGTAACTGGAAGAGCTCCCTGTCCAATCAGATGAAGGGAGGTGGGGTTAGAATAATGAACCTGAAGCTCTGGCGTCAGAGCAGAAGCATTTCAGCATGACCCAGATCTCCTCCTGCAAAAGGGGGGAAGAAAACACCAGCCAACACTGGGCAAAAGAATAACAGGCAGTTTATGCCACTGCTTACAGTACTAGTCAAGAGTGAGCTGGCAGTTAGAATCTTCAAGGTACAGACACAGCATCTAGGACAGCCAGGTATTCATAACACCTTCACTGCAGAGAGGGAGCAGAGCTAAAGGGGGAACCTCCTGTGATTTGTCTTTTACTTAAGAACCTGAGATGGATCCAAACTAAAATCCCCAGAACGGAATGCCCCAGACTTTAGCAATGGATCTGAATGTTGTGGTCTAGACCCAGCTCTGTTAAGGCGCTGTCTTTACAGCATCCAGTCTGAGCTTGTACCTTCCTACAGAGATTGCTTTCCTTTTGGATGGTGTAAAGACAAGCAGCCTCAGAATCCATAAGCTGTTCTGCTGCTCCACTTCCCTACAAGTGGAAAAGCTTTTTTTTTTTTTTAAAGTCAGCTACAGATGATGCTATGGAAACTCTCCTGGATTTATTACTTCACTGACTGTTTGAAGTTACCAATAGGAATTTTTATATTTTAATATTTAACTGCAGCTTGCATTTATCTTACAGATGTGAGATACACCACAAATCCAATGGCAGAATTGCTGGATTTATCCTCAGATTTGTTATCCTACTAAGAGATAATAAAGGCCCAGGCTGAATGAAATCAGAACGGAAGAACTGTGACTCTCAGTCCTGATACTGCTAATAACTAGTTGAGCATTTCCCTTTGCTCAGATGAAGGACTCTGTTTTGGGAGCAGTGGGATCTGAATTTATGGCAGAGTTTAAGGTAATAGGGAGCATCCTTTGAACACAAGCACATGGATTAGTTAGGGAAATACATATATTCTTAGCACATGAAAAACATCTAACGTGAATTTACAACCAAGAGCCAATTTTTATAACTGGAATCTACAATAGAAATGCTGACAGACTAACAATATCATTAATGACTCCCAGTCCTATGTTCACTGGGAAAACCTAGAAGATTATTTAGTACAATGGTTTTCAACCTGTGGTCCGTGGATCCCTGGGGGTCTGCAGACTATATCTAAGATTTCCAAAGGGGTCCACACCTCCATTTGAAATTGTTTAGGGGGCCACAAATGAAAAAAGGTTGAAAACCACTGATTTAATAGAACAGAAGAGTTGCCTTGCATGGGTACCGTTGAAGGCTAGTGATATCTGAAAGTGAACCGGCAGAACTAGCACAAAGATGTCATTGGCGCCAATTCACAACAGTGGATAAACATCGTACAGTGTCAGAATCAAAACACATACCCCGTGGAGCTTCCACTGACGGGCCCCGCTTGCAGCTTTTGCCACTCTTTTACATATACACAATTGCTACATCTAAATAAAAGAACTGCTTTCCTTTTTGTGAAGCTACCCAGGGGAAAAAGCTCTCAGTCTGAGTCATTAGGGGTTGACAACAGGAAAACAAACTTATGTTGAAGATAATGCAAGTGCTGAAGGAAAAGGTCACTAAGCACTACCAATTCCCAAGGAGTACAATGCTGCATCTTCCAGTGGTGTCCTGTGAGAGGCAGAATAAACTCCCAGCTCAACAGCAGGACCTGGCACAACTCCTTCTCCAGCACCTATGCTTAAACAAGGTGAAGGAGTGCAATTCTAAACAATCCAAAAGGGCACAACTTCCTCTGACATGCACATCTAATACAGGCCAAGTAAACGGGAGTCTTTGGTTAATGCACTAAGATTCAGTATTTAAGCACAAACAGGTGAATTAGATGGGTATCTGCTTGAAATTTACTCAGAGTCCTCCTCTTCCACTAGGCTTTTACATAACACTGTAATGGATTCTTTGTGGACCATTCTCTACTTCTGTTGTTCCAAAGTTCTAGGCAGGAATACAGAGGGGATCTTTCCAGGGCACCACAGTACCCAGTGGGAGCACGTTCACCTGTTCTGAGTATATCTAGGACTCCAAACAGAAATATTTGGTAGATACAACTTTGACAAAATCTGTCTCACTCTATTACATTTTTAGTGCACACATGTGGAGGGACTAGCACATTTAACTAATGCCAGTTCAGTGGATGAACTACAGAAATTCTACTTTAATAGAAGTCCCATTACACTAAAAGAATAACGTTCTATGGGACTAGATGGCCAATAGTATTAGTAAATGTTCACAGAGCCTTTCACCCTAACTGGCTGGTTCAAATCAGTCTAAGGGTTGGTAATGACTGAAAGATGTTATGCTATGTTATTCAATGGCTTGTGTGAAATGAGTCTGTGACCTCAATCTAGTTCCTAGTGAACAGGTGTCCATGTCACCACTAGTTGTTGGTCCTTGCAGACAAGCCAAGGAGTAAATGGGCCTGGAAATGTAACTTCTGTATCTTTGTATGCTTTTTAGTGCATGGATCCTATGGGGCTATGCAGTCTAGAAATACTTTGAACGGTAATGGTCCCTCCAGGACAGGGATGCTTCAGGGAGCTGGAACTGCTGCAGTAACTGTTTTGTGGATAGAGAACTGTTCTCTGCAGCTGTCAATCTGTTATTTTTCAGAAGCACTAAATTCTTATTGTTTTAAAATTAGTATCTGATTCCCAACACTGGTAGAGCTGTTAGATTTCATGTGATTTTTGCTTAACAAGCTAAAAATATAGCCTTAATGAACTGCCTTAATGTGGAGTATCCCACAGTCTTCCTTAATGAATTTCAGTAGTAAAGTAATGTGTAACTGAGATGTGAGTTAAGCCCTTGATATTGAAGAGCTCTAAAAACATACTTCGGAAACACATACCTCCACTGTTGTAAAACTGAAGAGGTTTGGTAAAGACAACACACTTATACCCATACTGCTATTGACAGTCTAGTATCAGAGGACAAAGTTTCTTCTGGTTTTCAGTGACTGAAACTGCCAAGCACCTACTTGCTAATCATATGTTTTCACAACAGGATAAAGTGAAACTCTTCCCATGCTATCACTTATTACGTCACTAAACACAACTATTGAATCAACAAAACAACCGATTACTCTGTCCAAAGGGTCCACAAGGTCATTTATTGTAAATGTTATTTTGGTCAAGAATTTACAGTAATTTTAGACAAAGTGGTAGGAAGGTAATATGGGCTGAACACACAAATGGGCGCCAGAAACTCTGGAGTTCAATCCCAGCTTTGCACTAACTTGCTGTGTACCCTTTGGCAAGTCATTTTGCCTCCCTGTGTGCCATAATTTTGTCGTATGTAAAGTGTGGAATAATAATAACCCATGATATTTCATGTATCTGTTAATATTTGTACAGTGCTTCCAATGATGTAAAGAGCTACAGAAGATATGTTTATATACATGTAAATAACACAACAAATTAGAGGAGAGACTTTGCCATTGGTGAGCAGATCCTTATCCAATATAGAAGTCAGTAGACTGTTAAACATCAGGAATTGACTTAAAATCTTATTTTTAATAAATCTAAATATTAGTGATGAAAAAGGACTATTAGATCATTTAGACCCTGTAACTTTAAGCAACTATGTACAGGAAAGAAGAGATACCGGCTGTGAACAATGTAAATTCAACTGTGACTACCTTATTCGTTAACATTTGAAAAGTCTGTTAGGTACCATCATATATAATTCTTTTAAAGCATTGGGTAGCAGGTATTTAAGATTGAGCCCTATGACCTCACTTTCTGCACTCAGTGACTTCATTTACCTGGGATAGTAACTAATTGCTCATATTTTAGTGCCCACAAAATCATGCTATTTCTATAAACAAATAGAGCATCAAAATCTTTTGGTGTTTATGGTAACAACGAGCTGCCATAAGTAACAAAGAATATTTCTCCTTTTATTTCTAAACACACTTTATTTCTAAATTTCTTTGGAAATTGCCACTGCTCACATCTGTCTAGCAACAGCATGATTAAGACGTTTGTGGAGATGTAGTAAGGTAAGCTTCTACAGACAATATTAATGGACTCTGCAGAAAGCACCTGACATTTCTTGTGTTTCAAAGTCCACTGAATCGGCTCAGTGAGCTAGAATTAAAACCCTTGTTTATCATGGCATAACATCTATACCTGTGACTAATGCTTTTGCTGTCTTGTGGAAACAAACAAACCTCAGTACCTAACTACCAGGCAAAGCCGCACATTCCTCAGTTCTCATTTACAGGAATTTAAAAATTATTAGCAGAAGAACTTACTGACCAGTGTCGTTGGCGTGCTTCTTGATGAAAAAAATATGGGAAGACATGGTTCCTGTCCCAAGAATCTTAAATTTAATAACAGACAGAACAAAATATTTAAGATATATAATGCATTGGAAAACCAGATAATAGTCTAATAATGCTGTGGATTTTTTTTAAAGGGACATGATCAACTCTAATTTGGCTCAGATTTTGAGTTTTATTTAAAAAACTCCAACGTCTCAATATCACAAACACTCGTGCATATGAGTGGCTACTCATGTAAGTAGTCCCTTTTACTTCAATAGGACTACTCACTTGAACAAGAGCTAAGCAATGCATGACTGCTTGCAGGGAAAGGGATCCAGCTATTTACAAAACTTCAGTCCAGCAAAATTGTTTCTATGACTGTTCAATTCCATTCTTTTAAAGAAACACACATTCCTCTGTTATGTTTACCATCCAAACTTTTCAACATTGCACTAGTGCAGGAAAACCAGAAACAGAAACTGACTAGGACAAAAGGGAAGCTCACTAGTCCATTATCGTGGAAAACCTAAACAATGAGCATAAGTGGCAAAAAGTATTTGAACTCCCCCCCCACCCCCCAGTTTTAATAATCTAAGCTCTTGTTACTATCATAGTTAAAGATGTTTGCACCTGAATCTGCAAATATATAATACGGCCATAGTGCTTACTACCAGGCCTAGTCCCACTGACTTCAGTTGAATCACTCCTGATAAAAACAACAACATTAGTAATAATAGATGTGTCTGCTGGATCGGACTCAGAGGGTTTTTTAAAAATATTTTTTTAACTTGAGAGTGACCCTTTAATATGGATAGACTTTGAGGAAGAAGCATGTTTCTTACGAGGAATATCTGCTTGCTCTTTTAAAACTAAAATTGTTATAACCCAGGGTTCGGCAACCTTTCAGAAGTGGTGTGCCGAGTCTTCATTTATTCACTCTAATTTAAGGTTTTGCGTGCCGGTAATACATTTTAACGTTTTTAGAAGGTCTCTTTCTATAAATCTATCATATATAACTAAATTATTGTTGTATGTAAAGTAAATAAGGTTTTTAAAATGTTTAAGAAGCTTCATTTAAAATTAAATTAAAATGCAGAGCCTACTGGACCGGTGGCCAGGACCCGGGCAGTGTGAGTGCCACTGAAAATCAGCTCACGTGCCGCCTTCGGCACGCGTGCCATAGGTTGCCTACCCCTGTTATAACCCATAAATTCTACCCTTTTCCATTTTCTTTGTATTAAGAGCACACATCTTGCTTTGCCTCCGTTTCTCACATCCCCTGGGTCAGATGCTGAAAGACTATTAAACTTAAGGGAGATGAAGGAAGTCTTCAATCCAGACGTCAGTGGGAGGAGAGCATAGGCAATACAGTTTGTGATCCCTCTGGGGAGGGAAACTACTAGTTCTTAATCCTCACTCCCTATAGTGATCGAATATTTAGCTATGCATGGATCAGACTTTTGAAATACCTTGTATGTTATTCTACTAGTTTTAAGTTGATGTATTTGTAAAGAGAAACTTTCAACTCAAAAGAGAAATTTTCACATCATATGTTGTAAACAAACCTTTCTTCTCCATGTTACTAATAACACCTTAAAGTATTAAAACAGAAAAAAATACATTTATTATTTTTTTTAAATAGTTTTTTTTTAAATCCTTTATTCTACAGGTCCAAAATTGTGTGGACCACATGCTGCTTATTTAATTTTTGCCTTTCTTTTATCTTGGGCAAAGAAAGTCATTTGTCAGTATAACTTTTGTTTATTATCAGTCTCACTTTCATGTTCTTTTTGGACACTAACCACATGCAAGGGGCAAACCCTTGCACCCAGGCAGAACTCCATTGACCTCAATGAGGCTCCATTGAATCTGCATGAGTGACAGGAGAATCAGGGCCCTTTCTTGCAAAAGCTGCAGGGCAATATTTCTTTCTTTAAATGAAGACAACTGATGAACTGGAAATTTAAAAAAAAATAAGAGTGGAAATATTTTTGTTGGGTTCAGTTTTTGTAAAAAAAAACCTTGTTTTTACAAGATCTTAATCTTCCACTTACTGAGAAAGTTAATTATAGTCTGCTAAAGCACTTCCCTCCATGTTTCAATTTTCTTCTCTTAGTAATTTAGTGCTCATGAATGTCATGTCTCCAGTAACTAATCATGCCCTTTTCAGTTAACTACAATGATGACTTTAGTTAGATAAGAACAATAGCAAAATGAACCATTAGCACAGGGAGAGGTGTCCTTGCTTTCAAGCTACAGCTAGCCTCACGCATCATTTATTATTATTCTTATTGGTTCAGTCTCCAAATTCAGCTGCTTCCAGGTAACCAGTCTCTTTGAATCCTGCCTCCAGAATGTTGTAGGTATTTAGGTTGCAGTAACCACAGTCAAAACAGATCTTCAAAGCTCCACACACCACAATAAAAAACGCTAATTACCACAGACTGAAGCCCTCTACTTGTGCACAGAATGGCTATAATGTGGTCAGCAGCAGTGCTCTGCTAAAAGCTGACATTCTGTGCTGCACTTCTTACAGAACTTCCAGCTCTGTGGGAGAAAGACCCCTGGCCATTTTGAGACAATCTTTGCATCCTCTTTCCTGGGCTGTTCCAGGGGCAAGTTGTGACGAAGTGGGATTTTATTCACTTTGTTATGTTGCATGTGAGTCTTACTGTCCTAGACTATGTGTACCTCAGTTTCCTTGTGTCTTGCACCAACGCTTAGGTGATGGGAATTGGGTGTGTGACTTTCGCTGAGGCCCTCAGGCAGGTGAGGCTCCCCAGGTCTACATGTAGGCAATGGCCAATGCCCTTTATAACCTGAGACCCAGGAGGGGGAGGTGACCAGGTGACTCTTTCCCTGGGAAGCAAGACAAAGGCCAGGAGGAGGGGCAACAGGCAGGTCGGAGGTGGGGTCGCTGGAAGCTGGGAGACTGTGTTTTTTGGGACTGAGATGGGGGAGTCCAGGGCGTCTGGCCCGGGGTCCCCCAAGATGGACTTGTCTAAAAGTCATTGATTTCTGTGCTAACAAGTTCTGTACTACGCTGTGTTCCTGTTGACTAAGAAACCTTATGTTTTACGCTGGCTGAGAATCACTGCTGACTACAGAGTTGGGGTGCAGGGCCCTTTGGCTTCCCAGGAGCCCCTCTCAGGCGGACTCGCTGCAGGAAGTGCACAGTGTGGAAGGGGATGCTGAATGCTCCGGGGTCAGATTCAGGAAGGTTGAAGCTCTGTAAACTTCTTGCCCTGGTGACAGTATGCTCAGAGAGAGGAGACATGCTACCCCAGAGTCCTGACTGGCTCCATATGGAGTAGTTTCAGAGCATCGCCCAATGACTCCATGACACAAGTACAGTCCATTGGATGAAGTAGGCAATGCAAGGGCTGCCCTAAATTATGGCTGCCTCCTCAGGAAGCCATTAGCATGGCAACACTGCTGAGAATGCCTGTGATATTATGGGCCAGATTTTCAAAAAAGTTCAGCTCCCACTTGTGGGGGCTGAGGAGAGACGACGGCCAGACTGTCAAAAGAGTTCAGCCTAGTATATGTATGCTTTTTAAAAATCAGGGCAGGGAGTTGCTGTGCTCTAAGCGCTTTTGAAAATCTAGTCCCAATTGTGGGTACTGAATACTTGAAAATGTAATCCCCAGATATTTTGAAAATCTAACTCCATGTGATCTAGACCTGTTATGAACATGGTTAGACAACACAATGGTTAAAATGCCAGCTGTTAGTTTATATTCACTGTTGCTGCCATCAATGGTGCTGAACCTTGGGTAGTGCATTTGTGGAAATTAGAAAAAAGGTGACAGTGCAATCACACCATATGGTCCACTCAGTCCATGACTTCTCTATTAGGATTGCTAACAAAGGGGCCAGTTAATATACATGGCTTTTGGTGACCGGGACATTTGACCACTGGAAAGGGCAACTTATTTCACACAGGCCACCAAACAATAGCAATTTTCAAGGCACCTCTGACTAGGACTAGATTCACACCTGTCACCTAGGTATATAAGCCTCTATAGCTCATTACTACTTCCTTGAGCCATCCAGTCCACCTGATACATATTTAAAACTGTAGCTATCTTTTTAATCCCCTCTCATCTCACAGTGCAGTGTATGCATAAGACTATCTGAGATTTTACTAGGATCCACTATATAGAATTATAGTAAAAGATTTATTATTACCTCAGCATCTAGAAGTTAAGAATTGTTGGAGTGGTTTGATGTTAGCATGTTGGTTGATGGATGCTATTTAAAAAAATGTATGGAAGTATAAACCAACCCACGCAACAAAACTTTTAAATTTTAACTGACCTTAGAAGTGGTAGTGCTCTCCTCTTATCATAACCTAATCAGATGTGAGCAAGCAAAAGAAACAAGGTTACATTATTCGGGTATATAGATGGTTAGCTGAATATAATCCTAATCAGTTTTATAATTAACCTTCCAATCTGAGTGAAAGTACACCAGCCTGACATTTTGTAAGTTAATTAAGCTTTCTCTGAGCTAGCACTCCTTTCTTGGAAACAGTGAGATAGGAAAGTTAAACGATGGGGTGACATTTTACCACACTACTGATAACATGGCTCTAATTAAAAACAACTGACAAGAAAGGAGATTCTCTCAGGTATTATCCTAATAAAATAAAAAAAATCCCAATTAGACATGTTCAGCAACAGGCAGCTCTATACATTCCAGAAGTAATCAATAGTGCTCTAGCAGAGGTCTTTAGGAGCACATTCCATAGATAGCTGGTAGTGATCGAAAAGCACCCTACTTATTTGGATGCCTAGATTTCAGATTGGAGGTAGAAGGGCTTTACTTAGGGATTGGAAGGTAATCTGAGGGCACTATAAGCACAATTACTTTTCCATTCCATTTCTCTAAGACTGGTATTAGTGTCTGCAGAGAAGTGAAAGGCAAGAAGCATGTTAACAGCAAATGATAGCTATAAATCAGTTACTTTACACTTTAATTAATACTTCTATTGGCACGATCAGGTAGTTAAGGGCAAAAAAATTGGTTTTTGTCAGAGAAAGGATTTTTTTTAATTTTGTTTTTATTGTAATTTAAATGAAAAAAAAACCTCTGTTTGGAGTTAAACATTTGCCTTCAGTATTTCCAACTTAGCCATCACAGTGCTGAGCCAGGGCATGAGAGTCCAAAAGGGAAACTGACTGGGAATAAAACTAAAATAGGTGACTTACAAAAAATAAATAGTATCCATGGGGAAAAAAAAGTAAGATTTTTAACATTCATTTATTTTTAATTATCTCAGGTATTACTGCTGAGTTTTCTGTTTTGTTTTAAATATATTGGGCCAAGATCAGGCCTGGGTTAAGCGGGTCATTGACTTCAGTGGAGTTGTACCCACACCACCCATGTCTGCATTTGGCTCATTCATTATAAACTGACAGAAAAGTACAAGTCTTTTACAGTATATAGTGGAGTACATCTTAGTTGTTTACAACCACACATTAAATATATTAAACTGTTTATTTTATTCCTGTTGATTTATATAATAGTTGCCACAAACACGAGAACTATATTTTAAATAGCTTATTATACCGTCCTATTACAAAATGAAATGTAGCTGGAAATTTTTTTCCAGAATCTGCTCAGCTCAGTGAAAATCTCATGTAATGAGAGCTGAGCAGATTTTATGTGAACTTGCCTGAAGGTCCTGATCCAGTAGGTGTGCACAGATCTTTGGCTGAATGCCTATCTTTCCCAGCTTGTGAATCACTCTAGGGCTTAGTCAGGAGACAGTGTCTTGACACCTATCATAAGGCAGTAGTCCACAAGCTCAGGTGCCCAGAGTGAGGCTGTACATGCCAACAGGAAATAACCTTGGCACCGAGTGAGTTTGGGTGCCAACTGGGCTAGGCAGAAGCTGAGTGGGGTTTGCGGATCACAGTGGTGCCTAGAAACAAGAATAAGGTATCTAAATACCCTTGTGCAATGTGCATCCCACCCTAAATGCCAAAGATCATACAAGAAATTAACAGGGTGAGTAGGGATAGGAATTCAGCCATTTCTATCTCAGAGATCCATGCTTAGAACACAGTGTGTTCACTTTTAGTCCCTCTCATTACTAGTATACTATCACTACTTAGCTCACCAGAGAGATCTACCTATAGAAGGCATTCAGACTGTGCCCAGAGTGTACCAGAGCAGCTAAACATCAGATTTCAAATTAAAGAATTATTCATGAAGGACTCTTGTTTCCTGTTTCTTTCAGTTACTCTGAACCTTTCCCCCTATTTCCTTCTTCTTCTCCTATTCCCCATTATCTCAGCTGTGGTACTGTAAGAAACCCAATTTCAGTCTTTCTACAGGAACCTTTTTCTTACCAGCTCATTAAAAGATTATCACTGAGGTTTTTTTAACAGTTACCTTTGGGTAGGCATCATTATTGTGGTAAAAACATGTTTGAATGTCACAGCTATATTAGAATCACAAGTTGCTTTGGGGCAGTAACTACAGCCAGCCAGAATAACTATTATTCAGCCATCATTTCTTGTGGTCCCTTCTGGAAGCTAGAGAGGATAAACATGCTAATGAATTAGCACCTTTCTATAATTAATAATGGCTTCCATGTGAAAGTGGGTAAGTTGTGAGAGTGGGGTGCTTGTTTGCCTACATGTGCAAAGATTCTAGCTTGAACTCAAATGGCCACTTGGATTCACTCCCCAGCTGTAGGTCTCTCCCTCTGGTGTAATCAGAGAGATGCTTCCTTCCCACTCACACCTGAAATATATTTAAGAGGCCAGGGTTGGTTCTTTTTCTCTTCTATGATATAACCTGTCATGGGGATAGGGTTTTTCTGCTATGACCTCCAGCATCATGGTAATTCCCTGGAGAATCTTCATCTGTTTCTATTACTCTATCAGGTTACTGTCTTCTGTTGCTCTGTGTTCCCCCAGCTCTAGGGATGAGGTAGTGTCTGAGAGGCCCCCTGAGCTGTTGCTTGTTCCTGAGGATGAACCCCCTGAGCTACCTCCAGTGTTGCTACTGCCACCAGGTGTGAGAAATGGCTATGCCCTCTTGCCACCCATTCTCAAGGTGCTGTCTGACCAGAGACCTCACAGTTGGGAAGGTGAGGCCCCAAGACTCCAACCAGATTCCAGAGCCCTGAGGTATATGAAGCGGCTATATAAGATGTCTGCCACAAAAGAAGGGATCCCAAAAGCCAACAAAAATCACCTCTACAACACTGTCTGGCTCCTCACTCCATATGCTGAGTGCAAGCACCACCCCAAGGACCAAATAAAAGGTAGGTGAGGAAAGACCTGTGTTTGGGGGGAGGGGTAATTAAGACGCTCTTCCCCTTTCCTTCAATGGGGTAGAATAAAGAAACCTCTATTCTCTACAGAGGTGTAACTGTTAAATCTACTGACTGACTCTTCCCTTGCATTGAATGGGTTTTTCCATAATCTGCCTCTTCTTAAAGGGAATTTATGCCAGGCTTCTCCATAATTTAGGCCTTTGACCCTACATAATACCCACATCTAAAGCTATATTGAGTAAAGCAGGAAAAAGAAATAATTAAAATCTGTTGGCTGTCTTTTGTCCTTTTACTGACTTTTAAATTCTGCATTTTACACAGCAAAATCTGATTCAGTATTGAGATCTTATTAACGATGTGTTGGGATCCCATTACAAGAGGACTTCTCCAAATTAGTCCACTGTTTCTGCTGTACTTTCTACTAGAGAAGAACCACTCCATTTCCCCCACTTTATGAATATCCATACTTGGAAAGCATGACTTCCGATGAGTTAATTACAAACTGATGCAGCTGGGAAGCTTCAAGGAGAAAATGATGGGGTGGGGTGGGGTGGGGTGAAAGATGTGGTCAGATCACAAGACTGGCAACCAGCAATTCTTGACTTCTAATCCTACATATATGGCTGTGGACATGTTACTTCAACTCTGACTCAGGGTTTCTCCATCCATATTTAAAAAAAAAAATTGTATATGTATATGTCTGGCTACAGATGTGAATCTTCACAATATATTTTAAGGCAAAGTGCTCTGTAAGAGGAGATTTAATAAAAGTGGTAAGATTTATTAATTATGACCTGCCACATAAACTGCAGCCAAACTACCGTTTTAGGTACATTGCTATAAAACCCCCTGTGTAGCATGGTAATGTAATGCTTGAAAGCAAAAACTAATTATGGGTGTGTCTCCTTTTAAGATGTCTTCTATGTTATAGTGATTCAGGTGGCTAAACTTGAACTAACTCACAATCTCCATGTGCAGCTATGCTCAAAAAAGCAAACAATTTTAGGTTTAGTGGAATGGAGAATAGCATGAAATACTATGAGCCGCTACACTAAATCAGTAAAGCCCTCACTTAGGGAGACCAATACTGCATATAATATTCTATCTCAATAAATAAAGTTGCAGAATTAGAGAAGGTTCAGAGAAGGCTAACAACGATTAGTAGCAAGGAAAAATGCTCCAAATGAAACAACTGGAATTCTTTACCTTAGAAAGCAGATGAGTAAAAGGGGAACATGATAAAAGTATTAAAAATAACAAATGGTATAGAAAAGATCAGGAGCATCTGTCCTCTCTATTTCATAATACAAGAACAAGGAGACAGTCAATGAAATTGAAAGATAGCAAATTCAAAGCTGACACAGGAAATACTTTTATATGCAATGCATAACCAGACTGCAACGCTCATTATCACAAGATGTCATGGAGGCCAAGAATTTAGCAAAATTCAAAGCGGGACTGGATATCTACATGAACAAGAATATCCAGCGTTGTTTGTAGTTAATGAAGAAAAATTTGGAAAAACTTCAAAGCCAAGGGGTTAACTACAACAGGTTAGGATGACTTTCATGGAGGTAGATCTTCTCACATCTACTGATTTCAGGGTTTCTTGCACAGCCTTCTGAAGGGCCTAGTACTGGCAACTCTCTGAAAGAATGTTACCCCTATAAACCAGGGGTCTAACCCAGTAGGCAATTCCTGTCTCCCTGTGACTGACACTAAGGGAGGTTATTGTCAACAATCTTGTTTGTATAGCTTCCTCCTCACCCACTAGTTTCTAATACCTCTTAAAAGCCTGCGAAGATATTTTTTTTCTCTGCCATTTCTATCATATTCAGTTTTGCAATTCGTCCTTCCTTAACTTAATAGAAACAGATTTTTGCCTGCTGTCCCTTTTTTTTTTTTTTTTTTTTTTTTTTTTTTTTTTTTTTTTTTTTTTTTATTTTTTTTTTTTTTTTTTTTTTTTTTTTTTTTTTTTTTTTTTTTTTTTATGAAGTATCACTAGTGTTGGCACAACTGCATGAACAACGTGTGGAGCCAGCAGGTCAATCCACCATTTGTTGGCTCCTCCAAAATGTTAATTTGTTTGGTTGTGGGGGAGGGGGGGTGTTGTGGGGTGTTTGGTGTTTTTTTGACAAATTGATGCATTTTCTTTAGAGTAATAAGGTTTTGGAATCCTGGTGGACATTCCCTGCCAGACTATCAAATTTAAGTTCAATTGAATTTTGAGGTCTAAATTATTTCTGTTTGATTATGCACATTGTCAAGTACTACACCTCTACCTCGATATAACGCTGTCCTCGGGAGCCAAAAAATCTTACCGCGTTATAAGTGAAACTGCGTTATATCAAACTTGCTTTGATCCACTGGAGTGCGCAGCCCTGCCCCCTCTCCCCCTGGAGCACTGCTTTACCGCATTATATCCGAATTCATGTTATATCGTGTCGCATTATATCGGGGTAGAGGTGTATTGAAAATTGTTTAATCTCTACAGAGACTTTGTTTTCTTTCTCAGAAGACCTTCGCTCAGTGGATCTGCTTTTCAATCTGGATCGTGTTACTGCGCTGGAGCATTTACTCAAGTCTGTCTTGCTCTACTCCTTTGACAGATCAGTTTTTAGTTCTTCTGCCATTACATGCACGTGCCACTTAGCTGTTAAGGAAAATGATCCTTCTGGTCAAGTGTGTCCCAATGTACCTCAGTCAATTACTTTTAATCTGCATTTTGAACTCAGAAGACACAAATGGGTTGAGATTGATGTGACCTCTTTTCTTCAGCCTCTAATTGCCTCTAACAAGAGGAGTATCCATATGGCTGTGAATTTCACTTGTCTGAAAGATGATCAACACCACAACTCTAAACAGGGAAATTCCTTTAATACGGCATTGGTGCCTCCTTCTCTTTTATTGTACCTAAATGACACCAGTGAGCAAGCTTATCGTAGGTGGAACTCCCTTAGGCATAGAAGGAAGAATCCAATGTGGTCCCGATGGAGAAATAATCCACTTGCAGATTCCATGAAAGAAATGGGAACAGAAAATATGCAGAATAAAAGGGCATCTCGCCACCGAAGAGATGAAGATGTGAAAGAGAACCAATCTGCTCCAACTTATAATTTGAGTGAATACTTCAAACAATTCCTGTATCCCCAAAATGAATGTGAGCTTCACAACTTCCGACTAAGTTTTAGCCAACTAAAGTGGGACAAATGGATAATAGCACCACACAGATACAACCCTCAATATTGCAAAGGTGACTGCCCAAGGGTGGTTGGGCATCGTTATGGCTCTCCTGTCCATACAATGGTACAGAACATCATATATGAGAAATTGGACTCCTCTGTTCCAAGGCCTTCTTGCATTCCTGCTGAATATAGTCCCTTGAGTGTCTTGACAATAGAGCCTGATGGTTCTATAGTCTACAAAGAATATGAAGATATGATAGCTACTAAATGTACTTGTCGGTAACATTTAAACACCACTTTACTGCTACTTATTTCAGAATATTTTTCCAATACTCTAAGCCATCTGTAGTCTTGACCAACTGAATGTCATAAGTGTAAGTAACTTCTATTAAATAGATATGCTATCAATTTAGCATGGAGTCCGTGGCAGGTATCTGCATAATGGCATCATTTATTTTTGTAGCCCCTTGTAACTAATTGGAAATATGAAATTAGAAATTTAAGGAAATTTTACTTAATTTCCTTTTATATGGAGAAATAATCCATAACTTGTCACTTTGATAAAAGTGTAAAGGATTTCATTCTACTGTAAGCTTTAATGCTATGGATAAAAATAAGGGGAATAAACACCTGTCATGTCATGGCATTTGTGTGGTTCTTGTTCAGTCTTGCTTGCATCCAAAAGACACTTTATATTTTTGGCAAGTGTCTGAGCACAGAAGGAGGCTTTAGCATTTCTGACTTTCTCAATCACTCAATTTTTAAGTATGCTTTTAATTATTCAAACCAGTTCCCTCTCCTGGTTGATAAAATTCAAGGTTATCTCTGATAAATGGACAACCTGTTTTGCCAAACTGTTAGGGCTTTCTTAGAGGTTGGTAGTAAGTGACTATACTACTTATCTGGAGACAGTCCTAATTTTGTACCAGGAAGTCTAACTACATTTCTGGGTAGTAACTAGTAAAAATATTCTCATTCAAACATTTAAGAGAATTGTTTCTACAGTTAGCAGGAAAACTTACACTCCTTACTAATAGGTTATTTAAAACTGGCATTTAGTAACTTTTTAATGCTGCTGCCTTTTCTATTCTGGCCAGCTATGAACAAGAAATAACCGTTCAGACTGTGAACTAAACTTTAGAAATGAAACCATACTTGGTATGATGAATTTAAATATACAGTTTTGAAAAGAACATTTCAAAACATAAACAGTTCAGTCACACTTCCTGCTGAAGTTAAATGTTACTTAAATACAGTAGAGTTATGAACTGACCAGTCAATTATACACCTCATGTGGAACCAGAAGTATGCAATCAGACAGTAGCAGAGAAAAAGCAAGTAGAGTGTTAAACTAATAAAATAAGGGAAAGATTAAAAAAAAAAATTGACAAGGTGAGGAAATTTTCTGTGTTTTTCATTTTAAATTAAGATGGTCAAAAGCACCATTTTTCTTCTGCTTAGTAAAGTTTCAAAGTCAATGTTTGGTAGTAAACTTTGAAAGAACCATAATGTTTTGTTCAGAGTTATGAACATTGCAGTTATGAACCGCCATTCCCGAGGTGGTGGTAACTCTGAGATTCTACTGTATGTATTGGTATTCCTAAACCTGAATACTTAAAAAAAAAAAAAAAAAAAAAAAAAAAGCCAGGCTTAATTGCTTTAATTTTAAAGTTAATGTTCCCTACTCCTATGGATCTCCAGGGCTAAATCTCTGGTCCTGTTACTATTCTAAACATCTATTCCCATGAACTTCTGCTGTAAACGTACACTCTGTAATGGAAACCTGCCCCCAGAGCTCTAGACAGGCAGCTACTGCACATAAGACTAGTTTGAAGTCCATTTTAAGATTTTAGAACAGATTTTTTTTTTTTAATTGCTCCTGAGTCCCCCTTTCACCTGGTGTGGTTCTACAATGCCTTTCTAGTTCAAAGCTTGCTCCTTAAGAGTAGCTGTTTAAAATGACAATCTATCATTAAGTATAAAGAGACCTTCTTTTTACCATAAAAATACTTTAAAATCTATGTTTTAGAATCCTGCCAGCTAGTTCTTAGTTCTGTGATGGAGTGAGCTAGAGCAGTAAATGTTGTGCTGGGAGTTGTGCAGTTCCAAATCTAAAGCACAAGAGGTGAATGTGTGATTTATTATTTTTTTTATTTTTATGGACATGGGAGAGAGAAAATGGTAACTACCTAGAAAATATACCAAGGCAAGACATGTTCCATATGTGTACTTACTATAATCATGAGCTTCTTTCTGGAAAATAACTGTTATACATTGAGAACTTAAGAAATAGGGACTGTTCAACTGTCTTTAACCTGAGGCTTTTACAGCACTTCACAACCCATCCTCTCAAGGAAGTATTAGTGAGATTATAAACTCTTCTGGGCAGGAATGTTTTTTTTTTATGTGTTTTGACAGTGCCTATGACAATGCTGTCTTGGTTTGTGAGTGAGGCTCCCAGGTACTACTGTAATACTAATCCACATTCTGTAGATGGGGAAAACAGGCACAAACAGATTTAATCAAGTTCAGAGAGGAATTTGACTCTATGTAGTGAGTTAAAGATCCTTACTTTACCTCTTCACTACACCTAATGTAAAAACCAGTCTTGCAAAATCCTAGTGATAAACTACAGTGTTTAGATAAAGTTTGGCACACCTGATGAGGCCATGGTTATCCTACTTGCCATAGTGGACAATCTGATGTTTCAGGGGAAGACTTAAACAAACGTTCATAATACAACTAGCAAAGACCCTGATGCTGTAGACTCTTATGTGTGTGAAGTTACTGGGTTGAGTGGGGCAAATAAAAGATGATAGGAGCAAGTCCTAATTGTGCAGTGGTGTAGCTGCTAAGATGAAGAATTCTAGCCTGATCCTTGCAACTGTTCAGGTTACAGCTTGAGGCAGGAAAGCTGACCAACCTGAGATTTTACAAACTGAAATAAAAACTTACTTTATATATTAAAAAAAAAAAACTATAAAATTAACCATTAGAAAATTTGTATGCCAAAATACCAATGGATTTATTTACTGACCTCTCAGGACCACAGTAGATCAACAAAGTACTTTGTACACAATTTCAAACTAGTGTGAATTTTGACTGTAAACTCTAATCTCGGGCCAGTATGACCCTTCAGTAGCAGTACAATATGCTGTCATGTAAGACAAGCAAGCTTGATTCTTATACTTGGCTATTTTCAGTGCCCTGCTCATCAGACTGGTTCTTCCATCCTCGGTGCCTGGGCCAGCAACAATCTTTCTGGATGAATCATGTGGTGTTGACAGGCTTCTTAGTGAAGATGATGCAGGGCCTTTGCAGTAGGAGGGAAGCACTTGGAAGATGCTGAAGATGAAAGAAACTTTACCCTCCTCTCATTAAGGAAGAAATTCAGGAAACTCCCCAAAAACAAGCAAAACTGGTCTGAATGAACAAGACCTGTGTCAAATGCAAGGTCAGGGTCTGGGGCTACCAGGTTAATTAACCTATTGGCTGTAATAGCAGCAGCTGCTACTCCTGTAGCCCCTATGCATGGATCAGTATGACCTATCTGGAGTAGGGGCCTAGTACCTTGACTGCCGAGTGGTGCTAAAGTCCCTAGCATGGTCACCCCACACCCAGCCCTGGCTCCGCTCTACAAATAGAAAAAATAATTAATCCACTGAGAGGCGGGGGGAGGGGCAGAGTAACCTCAGGAGAGGTTATGCCTTGGGGATGGGGATAGTACCATAGAGACTGTGTGTAGGAGTAGTTACCAATGGGGGAGGGCAGTAATGGGAGGCCAGAGGGAGCCTAGAGCCCCTGTGAGGTATTGGGGGGGCAGAGACCATGGAGACCCCATGGGAATAGTGGGGGGGGGGGAGAGGGGCCCTGGAGACCTGGCAGGGGCAGGGGGGGGGGGTGAGACTAGAGCGACTCTGTGGGAATACTGGGGGGCAGAGGGACCCTGGAGACCCCGCGGGGGCAGTGGGGGGAGGCAGAGGGACCCTGGAGACCCCGCGGGGGCCGTGGGGGAACGGAGGAACCGCAGGGGGTAGTCGCGTAGAGGTCCCGGCCTCCCTCGCCCTCTCAGCCTGCAGGGGGCGCTGCCGCCTTCCCGTCCTCTCCGCCCCTCGCTCGGGAGGCGGGGCCAGGCCGCGCGGTGAACCCGGATGGCGCCCCGGAAGCGGAAAGGGGGCCCTGGCAGGACCGCAGAGACGTGACCTCCGGACGTCCGAGCGAGCGGGCCTGGGTGAGAGCGGAGCGGTCTGGGCGAGTCGTTCCTCCGCCTCGGGGAGCCGCCGCTGCCCGGCGGGTGTGGCCGTGGGGCTGCGGGGGCCGTTCGGGCGGGGTCTCCCCCCGGGCTGCGGCTGCCCCGGAGAGTTACTGGCACAGTCCGGCTCCCTCCCTCCCAAATGCGGTTCGGTCCCATCCCCACCCAGCCAGACCTTGTTGTAACCCCGGCCCCGGCCGGCCCGAGTCCCCAGTGGCGCTGAAGTGGGATCCCGGGGTGGAAGTTGAAGTAACACCGCGTAGCTCCCTCTCCGCTCATCCCGCCTCTAAACGTGTCTCAGCCCCTTCCAGGTGGCTTGATTGAAATCACCAAGTGGAAAGCCTCGATTTAAATCCTTGATTTTAATCAGCGTTTCCATTTGTACCTCAAGACATTTTGTGGCGAGAGCTGCATTCTCATTGGTAGATATAACCCTCAAAACATGTTGTTTTTCAACTTAAGCAGAGCCTTTACGTTACATTTGGTGCATCTTTTTGCTACTTAGTGATGATACACACGATGGTGTCTCCTGGATTCAGAGGCTGGGTCCAAATGCTTGTGATGACTTTGCCAGTCTCTTGCACTCAGTAACACCACCTCTGAGTCCTTCACGGGATCAAGCCTTTAATACAGTACATGACCTATTGTGCTGTATTTATAAAGCGTGATCTCAAAACTTAGAATTTCATTGACTGATTCTTTATGTAGAAAAGCATCCTGTAGCTCAAAGTTTTTGATAGAGACTTGTGAGTGCAGCATATTTTTTATTTAAATGTTTGAAGAGATTATAATAAGTTTAGGCCTTAACATATTTTGTATTAAATTCAGCTTTTGTTTTAACTGGATTTATTTTTAAAAAGAAAAACAATTTAAATGTTAAAAATCCAATTTTTTTTATCATACAAATCATCGATTTGGATCCACCCTGAGGAATATTGTGTTTAAAATCAGTCTATCTCCATAGTAACTAGCACTTTGCTTTTGCAGTACAGGCAATTAAAAATGGGTGGCCATTTTGGAAACTTGGAAAGAGTGAGGCATGTGATCACTTACAGCTTGTCTCCATTTGAGCAGAGGGCATTCCCTAACTACTTCACCAAAGGAATTCCAAATGTATGGAGGCGATTTCGTTCACAGGTCTTCAGGGTAGCTCCTCGTAAGTCCTAATTCCTTTGTTTGAGTGAATTATTTAAACTTCTGAACTGCCTTGTGTACCATATGTACTGCATTCACTAACGCCAGAGTTAAATTAAAGATGCTGATCGGTGTCATTTCTGCATCTATATTTCAGATCTTTGATATTTTTAAAAAGCTTATAAAATAATCTTCCCCTGCCCACAAGCATGGACTTTTATGTTAAAACTTTTATAAGAAGATCTTAAACAAATTCAGGGAATACAACCACCATCAAAACTACAAATGCATGAGACAATTTGTGGAGCAGGTATGCTACATAAAGGGAGATGAAAGAGAAAATGTTCTAGATATGGGGCCAGCAGCTGTCATGGGTGGATTTAAATTTAGAGGAATGGGCTAAGAGATGTCAGGAGGAACTCTTCATACACCATAGGGCCATTTATAGTACACACACGATTGCCTGCAAATCTAGGCATCCATAATAGGATGATGGCAGAGTGCAAATACTCATCGGGATGATTTTTAGGTGTTTAACTCTTACCTATATTGGCAAGGGCTTTAAAAATCCAAAGGAATCGCCTTAAAACATGGTGATCTCTGGAAGTGTTACTGTAGAGTCTATCCCAGGACTGTAATCAATGCAGCATAATGCAAGACATTTTCACGTATCTACTGTAATGTAACTTGTAGATATTCACTGCTTTTTTTTGTTTTGTTTAAGCTTTTGTGGTGGCCTATGTTGTTTACACCTGGGGGAACGAAGAATTTGAGCGACAGAAAAGGAAGAACGCTGCTGACTTTGAAAATGATGAGTAATACAGCTAATATGGAGATCTCAGTGTATTAATGTCAGTGTCCCTTCCTTGTTTCTAAACTTGTTCACATACACACAAAAAGATATTATAGCAGGCTGCGAAAGCTTGTTCAATAAATCTTAGTTCCTATCCTGCAGTGTTGTGTGGAATTCTTGTCTTTGACTGCTTTGTCTCACTCACTTGATACAACTGAGGCTCCCTGACAGATTTTAAATTCTGCAGAATCTAAGTTTTCATTTTAAGAGTGTCTAGCCTTTATCGCCATTAAAGACATTCCAGACACACTGAATGTAACTGATGCAGTGTTGTCTTCAGGCAGACAAAGGTGAGCTCTGGTCCTTCCCCGAGCTGCATCCCTGGCCCCATCCCCAGCCTCCGCACGGCTCCGCTCCCAGCCCTGCAACAGCCTCAGCTGCTGGCCATGGTTCCATTCCCAGCTGGGGACAAGGCCGGGAACGGAGCCGCACCTGGCCCAGGCCCAGCTGCAGCTCTGACCCGAGCCTCAGTCCAGCCCGAGACCCAGCCTCAGCCCCCTTACTCCTGTCGGCGTTTCCCCCTCCCCCAAGCCATGGCTCCAGGGGGGCATGGACAGCTGTAAGGGAGGATGCAACCCTCAAAAGTTTGGGAACCGCTGCCCTATTGTGAAAATGATTACACAATAATGGTTTTATTTAGCTGGCTCTTGTATGAGGTGTCTAATTCATTGGCCACTGGGATAAATTAGGTAGTGGTGTCACCAACCCAGAACAGAACTGTTTCTCAGTTCAGGGATGGTCCCTGTAAAATAAATCGTCTTTATACCTGAGATAGGTTTCTACTAGGCTATATTTAGATAATTTCCTGTCTGTAATGGCTGTTGTAGAGCTATATTTATACCCAAGGTTTTTCCTTTTCCAGCTTGTCTCTAAAAAGTAATCAGAAGATCTGTTTTCTTTTATGGGCAGTGTCAACACAGGCTCTGCCAGGGTATGCTAAAAGGGCTTCACCTTTCTCAGGCCAAACAGCTAAAGAACTTCAGCTAAAGAACTTCAGCCTTTCCCCTTTGCCTAGAGCTAGGATGAAAAGCACCCTTCTGCCACTCTACCATGTTGTTCCTCAGGCAGCTGCTGAGAATGTGTATGGCGTGTCCGTGGCAAAGACTGAGTGAAATTGTTTTCTCTGAATGCATATTGCCTTTGTGATAACTATCACTGTGTTCAGAGGGCTGCATCTTCAAGGAGCAAGACCATGTAGGAACACTGGCTGCATTTAACCTTAATAGCTTGATATTTAGCATAGTCTAACCCTAACTGAAGTGAAGAAGCTCATACTGCTTTGTCGGGAATGGATCAGCCCATCTTAAATGTTTGCCAAGCATGTAGAAAATCCTGAAGATAATGCAAATAGCCTTTCAGTGCTAAATCACCTTGTTGGCTCATCCTGTGCTGATGAAAAATTAGTTACATTGTTAGTTTGACTTTGAGTTATATTTTACTCCTGGGGGAATTGTGTGTGCCTGCAGAAAATGCCTCCTCCTCCCCCCCGCCAATTACTTCACTTCCCTGCAGCAAATGACAGGAAAGCCATGCAGGGGGCAAGGCAGGGGGATGAGCATGGGTGCAGTTTTTTGGGGGGATTTCCCCCCAAAGGCAAGACATAGGGGGGCACATGGGGTTACATGCTGCTCCCCCCACCCATTTCTGCAAGCGCAGAGTTGCCCAGCTGAAGGAGGCTACCTCTCAGCTCTGCTGACTCTGCAGCTGAATGCTGCCTTTTTCTAATGCCAGTCATGCTTCCTTTCTGGCTGCTGGGAGCCTTCCTGTTTCTGTGCAACAGTGAGTGCCTGTGGTGGGGCTGGGTAAGGGGAGGGGAATAAGGCAAGGGGGGTGGGTGAAGAGGCAGTGGGGAAGGAAGTGGGGTGGAACAGGGCAGGGGGAGGAGAATGTGGAAGGAAGGGGAGGGGGGAAGTGGGAGCCTGGCATGCAGCAGCAGCTGGGGTCCCCTGGTAAGCAAGCCCATCGAACCCTCAGCCCGACAAGCCCAACCCTACCCAGACCCCAACCAGCTACACCTGGACCCCCACCCCATCAAGCCCCACTCCCCCAGCACCCAGACCCCCCCACTAAGCCCCTCAAACCCAGACCACCCCTGCTGAGCCCCATCTCCCCAGAGCCCCCCCACACACACACAGAGCCCAAACCACCTTCACCTGGATCCTCTGAAGTCCCATTGCCCCTGCACCCCCACAATGAGCCCCTGTGCATCCCAATCTCCCACTGAGCCGCCCACACCCAGATTGCCCCACACAGAAACCTCTCACCCAACACCTGGATCCCCCCCACTAAGCCCCTCCACACTTGGATCCTGCAGGGCTGAGCCTGCCCGCCCACACCTGATGCAGAGGGGCAGGACCCCGGGGTGTTTCTCGGACAGGCCCAGCCCTTGCACTACGTCAGGGTCAGGTGCAGCCTCACTGCCGAATCCCTGTACTGGGGGAGGTGGAGGCTTCAGGGTGATCTCCCACCTCAGTGCAGCCAGTGGCCTGTGCTCCCCACTGCTATGCTGGAGCCACATTTATTTATTGACAAATACAATTTGCAGAATTTTAAAATACTGTGCACATAATTTTTATTTTTTTGGAGCAGAATTCCCTCAGGAGTAATATTTCAGTGGCACCAAAGCCTAAACCTAGTGTACTGAAACAGCTACAATTTCCAAGCCATTATGGCAAACATTGGTAGGTGATAGCTTTTGTACTAGTAAGAATGGTGGCAAAGCTCATCAAAGGCAGACTTAATAATACTAGATCACAGTATAAGGCCCATTATTGTTAGAGAAAAGACAGGCTTCCTTTGCAAGCTTTCAGCAACTTAAGAGATTTTGCTTTTTTTCCTCCCTCCCTCATCAAACGCATCTGTTTCAAAGCTTAAATGACAGGTTTAGCCTGCTACAAGTAAAACTAATGAAAAGTGTAAAACATTCTTTTTTTTTCAAACAATGCTCTACAGTTTGATTTTACTGAACTCGTATAGTTTCTGTATCAGTTCCTGTAATGGATGTCTTCCCTAGGGAAGGACTATTTCTTCAAGCTGGGGAACACATTCTTTCTGCTGCATGCCAAAAGCACTTGGCTACAGCATTTGCTTTATTTTAATTTTTTTACTTGCTTTGTCAAGCCTGAGAATATTTCAAGTGCTGAGAGCTGTTGAACTAAAATTTGAGCAAATTGCTGCATTCTGCTGCAGTGCATCTCCACCCCGCTCTTTGATTCACACAGACATCCTTCATCCCAAACTTAGTATCCATATCCTTTATGTTAATCCTTATCCGGTAAAGAATGCCAGCTAAATGACAGCCCACATCTGATGTCCTTTCACGTCAGGGCTGGGAAAGCTGCCATTACCCATGTTTTACCTGTTCTGGAAATAAAAAGACAACTGGTTGACTTTCACTGCTATGATATTCACCTTTCAGAGGAAATACAAGAGGGGACTTGCATAAGCAAGAAAATAGGGAGAGTGCTGCTTTCTAAACTGGAAGCTACTGTTTCCCAAGAGGGGGGCAGCTATGTTTATACAGCTCATCAGACTTTCAAAGTCCGCTACAGACAAATTAACTATCACACCACACAACCCACAAGTCCCATTTAACAAATAGGGAAATTGGCACATAAAGGAGGTTATGTGACTTGTACAAGATCGTGCCAGCTGAGATTCTAACAGCCTTTCCAGGATGCTTAAAGTGCCTGGCCAGGGCCGGCTCCAGGCACCAGCTTAACAAGCAGGTGCTTGGGGCGGCCAAGGGAGAGGGGTGGCAGGTCCCTCACTCCCTCTAGGAGCAAAGGACCTGCCGCCGCCGATCGCGGCTTCCCCCCCCCCCCCCCCCCCCGGGGTTGCCGGCTTTTTTTTTTTTTTTTTGCTTGGGGAGGCAGAAATGCTGGAGCTGGCCCTGGTGCTGGCTGACAATTGCTTCTTGTACTCATCTCTGCTTGTTTGTAAGGGCTGCTAAGTAGGCAATATAGAGACTGGCCGGAGAATGTACTAGGGTTCCTCAGAATGATGATGAACAAGATGCAAAGGAAAAAAGGGCTCATCGTCAGCACAATCAATTGCTTCAGGCTCAGCCCTTTTGACCTGCTGTACTTTACCAACTGATCTCTATCTTAAACAGCAGGCCCAGAGAGAGGGTTACAAAAGGTTTAATTCTTGCTCCCAGTGAGCTGGTACAGAGGTAGCCAGAAGTGAGTGAGTGAGAGAGAGAGAGAGTGTGTGTGGGTGTGGGTGTGGGTGTGGGTGTGGGTGTGGGTGTGGGTGGAGGGGAGAGAGACAGAAAATCTGTCTGATACTATGTAAGGTTTCTATTTTGAACACCAGTCCAATTGGCTTACAAGATAAATGCAAGGGCTGTTTTTTGCATATTTAGAGGGCATCAGTCCTACAACGTGGCATTATAATTGAAATTCCACCCTCCGAGTTGGCATCAGCAAGTATCTGCACATGAAGTTGTGGAAAACTACTGTACACCCTTCTAGGTCAAGGCTGTTTGATAGGGATCATTTAAAGCTTTCTGCACTGGAATTTCTACATCAATTGTATTTTAACTGTATTGTGTCATTATACAGTAGCTTCAAAGGAACTCAGAATACTTTTCAGCCACTATGCTCTCCAGAATCCTCAGTGTTCCTAAAATAAGTGTAAGGGAATGAGCTAAAGATATTCATTCCTACACTAGCTCTAATCTCCAAAACCCTTCACTAGATTGATTCCCACTGAGATATAACTGTATGTGGAGTAGATTTGGGAGCCAGGTACAGAGTGCTGCACATGCATAGCACCATAGACAGGAAGTGACCTCAAAAGGTCAAGTCAAGCCCCCTGTGCTGAGACAGGACCTTCCTTGACAGGTGTTTAGCTAACCTATTCTTAAAACCTTCCAATGATGGGGATTCCACAACCTCCCTTAGAAGCCTATTCTAGAGCCTAACTACCCTTATAGTTCAAAAGTTATTCCTAATATCTAACCTAAATCTCTCTTAGTGCAGATTAAGCCAATTACTGCTTGTCCTACCTTCAGTGGACATAGAGAACTGTTGATCATAGTCCTCTTACAGCCCTTAACATACTTGGAAGACTATCTGCCTAAACATGCCCAGTTTTTTATAACCTTTCCTCAGAGGTCAAGTGTTCTAAACCTTTTATAATTTGTTGCCTTCTTCTCCAATTTCACCACATCTTTCCTAAAGTGTGGGGCCCAGAACTGGACACAGTACTCCTGAGGCCTTGCCAGTGCCACGTCCAGCAGGACAATTACTTCCCATCTCTTACATATGACATTACAGTTAATACACCCCAGAATGATATTAACCTTTTTCACAATTGCATCACAATGACGACTCATATTCCATTTGTGATCTACTATAACACCCAAATCCTTTTCAGCAGTACTACTGCCTAGCCAGTTATTCCCCATTTTGTAGTGGTGTATTTGACCTTTCCTTCCTAAGCATAGTACTTTGCATGTCTTTATTGACTCTCATCTTGATTTCGAATCAATTTTCTAATTTGTCAAGCTCATTTTGAATTCTAATCCTGTCCTCCAAAGTGCTTGCAACCCCTCCCATCTTGGTGTTATCCACAAATTTTATACATATGCCCCACTTCATTATCCAAGTCACTAATAGTACTGGACCCAGCCCTGACCCCTGCAGGATCACACTAGATCAGGGTTGGGCAAACCTTTTCGCCCAAGGGCCACATGTGGGTATGGAAATTGTATGGCAGGCTATGAATGCTCATGAAATTGGGGGTTAAGGTGCAGGAGGGGGTGAGGGCTCTGGCTGAGGGTACGGCCAGAAATGAGTTCAGGATGTGGAAGGGGGCTCTAGGCTGGGGCAGGAGTGGGGGGGGGGGGTGCAGGAGGATGGAACCAAGGGGTTCAGAGGGCAGGAGGGGGATCGGCTGGGGAAGGGGTGCTGGATCCAGGCAGGGCTTACCTCAAGCAGCTCCCAGAAGCAGCGGCATGTCCCCCCTTCGACTCCTTCGCGGAAGCGCAGCCAGGTGGCTCTGTGTGCTGCCCCCGCCGCAGGCACCACCCCTACAACTCCCATTGGCTGCGGTTGCTGATGGGAGCTGTGGAGGCAGCACTTGGGGCAGGGGCAGCATGCGGAGCCCCCTGAATGCCCCTACGTTTAGGAGACGGAGGGGGGATATGCCACTGCTTCCGGGAGCCGCGCAGAGCCACGGCACATGTGGAGTGGGTCGAGCCACGGCACATGTCGAGTAGTTTAAGCCCCGGACCCCACGCCCCAGCAGGAGCTCGAGGGCCGGATTAAGATGTCTGAAGGGCCAGATGCAGCCCCTAGGCCGTAGTTTGCCCACCCCTACACTAGATACACCCTCAGAGTTTTACAGCAAACCCTTGATAACTACTCCTGGTCAACTATTTGTGTACCCAATTTATAGTAATTTCATCTAGACCATGTTTCCCTAGTTTAAGAAAATGTCATGTAGGGACTGAATTAAATAGCATGAAATTCAATAAGGAGAAATGCAAAGTACTCCACTTAGGAAAGAACAATCAGTTGTATACATACAAAATGGGAAATGACTATCTAAGGAGAACTGCAGAAAGGGATCTGGGGTCACAGCGGATCACAAGCTAAATAAGTCAACAATGTAACACCGGGGGAGGGGGGGAGAGAGAGGGAGAAGGGGCAGCAAACCTCATTCTGGGATGTATTAGCAGGAGTGTTGTAAGCAAGACATGAGAAGTATTTCTTCCACTCTACTCCACACTGATTAGGCTTCAACTGGAGTATTGTGTCAAATTCTGGGTGCCACATTTTAAGAAAGATGTGGACAAATTGGAGAAAGTGCAGAGAACAGCAACAAAAATGATTACATGTCTAGAAAACATGACCTATGAGGGAACATTGAAAAAATTGGGTTTGTTGTCCTCTGTCTTCTCTTCTCCAGAAACACAACAGTTTTCAAATACATAAAAGGTTGTTACAAGAAGGAGGGAGAAAAACAGTTATCCTTAACCTCGGAGGATAGGACAAGCAGCAATGAGCTTAAATTGCAGCCAGGGTTAGGTTGGACATTAGAAACTTCTTGGCAGGATGGTTAAGCACAGGAATAAATTGGTCTAGATAATAGAATCATAGAATATCAGGGTTGGAAGGGACCTCAGGAGGTCATCTAGTCCAACCCCCCGCTCAAAGCAAGACCAATTCCCAACTAAATCATCCCAGCCAGGACTTTGTCAAGCCTGACCTTAAAAACCTCTAAGGAAGGAGATTCCACCACCTCCCTAGGTAACCCATTCCAGTGCTTCACCACCCTCTTAGTGAAAAAGTTTTTCCTAATATCCAACCTAAACCTCCCCCACTGCAACTTGAGACCATTACTCCTTGTTCTGTCATCAGGTACCACTGAGAACAGTCTAGATCCATCCTCTTTGGAACCCCCTTTCAGGTAGTTGAAAGCAGCTATCAAATCCCCCCTCATTCTTCTCTTCTGCAGACTAAACAATCCCAGTTCCCTCAGCCTCTCCTCATAAGTCATGTGCTCCAGCCCCCTAATCATTTTTGTTGCCCTCCGCTGGACTCTTTCCAATTTTTCCACATCCTTCTTGTAGTGTGGGGCCCAAAACTGGACACAGTACTCCAGATGAGGCCTCACCAATGTCGAATAGAGGGGAATGATCACGGCCCTCGAGCTGCTGGCAATGCCCCTACTAATACAGCCCAAAATGCCGTTAGCCTTCTTGGCAACAAGGGCAGACTGTTGACTCATATCCAGCTTCTCGTCCACTGTAACCCCTAGGTCCTTTTCCGCAGAACTGCTTCCTAGCCATTCGGTCCGTAGTCTGTAACAACATATGGGATTCTTCCATCCTAAGTGCAGGACTCTGCCCTTGTCCTTAGTGAACCTCATCAGGTTTCTTTTGGCCCAATCCTCTAATTTGTCTAGGTCCCTCTGTATCCTATCCCTACCCTCCAGCGTATCTACCACTCCTCCCAGTTTAGCGTCATCTGCAAACTTGCTGAGGGTGCAGTCCACGCCATCCTCCAGATCATTAGTGAAGATATTGAACAAAATAGTCCTGCCATGAGTGCAGGGTACTAGACTAGATCACCTCTTGAGATCCCTTTCAGTCCTACAATTCTATGATTCTATGAATGTGTCAAAAGTCTTAATAAACTCAAGATTTTCACATCTACTACTTCCCTCGTATGCAGGAGGCCATGAAGGAGAGGAAAATACTATTAGGCCAAGAACACAAAAGCAAACTCCTAGACCAGTTTGCCTCTAAAGTGAAAGATTTTTTGGGCAGATGAGAGGAAACTTGCCTTTCATTTTCTTGCCTTTCCTTCTTTTATTATCTGCCCCAGTTTTCCTACAAGCTGCTAGTCCACCCCACCAAAGGGGGCTGTACTGGGCTATCGCCCAGATGTTATAGGGTACACACAGAGGGTGTGGATGAGAGCTGGCAGCAAAGACAGAGTCATAGGAGGAAGACAATATAGTCTTGCAAGTCAGGACTCATTCTAAAAAAGTCTTGAGACAGCCCTTTCTGCCAACACAGCACCCTTTAATTGGCCTTGTGCAACTCTTGGGGACATCCTTACTCTTTAAGGCCTAATGTGTTAGGAAAGCGGTTCTCAAACTTTAGTAACCCGATGACCCCCATTTTGATTTAAAATGTTTGAGACCCCAAAACCCCCCTGCCCCACCCCCTTCCCAAAGACCATGCCCCTGCTCACTCCCTCCCCTCCCCTCACTCACTTCACCAGTCTGGGGCAGGTTTGGGTGCAGGAGGGGGTGCAGAGTGCGGGCTCTGGGCTGGGAGTTTGGGTGCAGGAGGGAGCAGGTGCGGGCTCTGGACTGGGGCAGGGAGTTAGCGTGCAGGAAGGGGTGAGGGTGTGGCGCTTACCTCAGGCAGCTCCCAAAAGCGACCGGCACATCCATCAGGCAGCAGCTCCTAGGTGGGGGCCCAGGAGGTCTCCACATTATGTCCCTGCCTGCAGGCACTGCCCCCGTAGCTCCCATTGGTCACCGTTCCCGGCCAATGGGAGCTGCAGAGTCAGTGCTTGGGCTGGGATGTGCTGGCTGCTTTTAGGAGCAGCGCAGACCCAGGGTCCCCGCTCCTCACCCTCCCTCCCAGCGCCTCCTTCACGCCGGGGAACCTGAAGGAGGGGGGGGGGGGGAAGAGAAAAGAGTGGTGTTGATCAGTGGGACCCATGGACCTCCTGGAGTACCCTCAGGGACCTCCAGGGGTCTACAGACCCCCGTTTGAGAAATGCGGTGTTAGGAGAAAGACTAAGCCTAAAGTCCGTACAGGGAGGACTGGAGCTTAATTTTAAACAGTCTCAGCTGAAAGATCCATACTTAAATATGCCAGATCTCAAGCCATGTAGTTCATCCTAACAAAGGATCTGGATAAACTCTGCCGGCTTTTGACCCTGTTGTGGTGGTACAGGCTCTTTCAAAGCTAATTCTCATACACCTACACCACGTTCTCCAGCTTATACATATGCTACTTTTGATCAGGAAAAGTCTAGATGAAAAAGAAACAGCAGGAGTGGGAGGTAGACTATTTCCACTGCTGAGGTTTTCATCTCAGGCACTGCACAGGGCCCTGGTAAGGATACAGTAGATGCCCAATTGCATTCATTTCACCTCCAGCATTTTATTTAAAAGGCTATTTTACATATATAAAGAATCCATGTGTGAGAAAGTGGGAGGCATTGCTGTCGTTTGAGTAGAACCCACTCTGACGCTCTCAGCAGCAGATATTGCTAGTAGTAGTTTACAGTTGAATGTCAAGCTGACAGCAATTTGAAGCTACCTTGCTGCTGCTGCCTCTTCCAGCCAATTAAACACCCACTTGGGCTAGGCCTCCTGGGTAAGCAACAACTGTATCATTACTTTTACTCATATACATACAGCACCATGTACATTACCTTTGAATAGGTCCATATTAACTCCCCAGAAACTAACATTTATAATTATGCATTATGAATTTTGAATGAAAATCAGGAAGTACAAAGCCCTTCAGCATTAATAAAAGGACACAAAACATGCCTCTGATGGTGGTGGTATATAATATTTGATGTGGAAAAGCTGAGGCGCACAGGTTAAATAATTTGCTCAAGCTGTTTTAATGCACTAAAAGTGAGGAGCAGAATCAAACTCCCATCTTCCACTCTCAAGCTAAAACTATGAGACAATGCTTCCTCCCCTATTTAAGAAATCCACAACATTTTAAGTACTTGCAGCCACGGAAGTGAAAAGGTTACACCTGTTGCTCCCCAGTGAATACACTGGGGCCAATGAGGCCAACAACCCTTTTTGCAGGCAGGTACACAGCCTTAGGTTTAAAAAAAGTAACAGTTTGTATGATCAGTTTCCCCACATACTAAAGTACACGTGTAAGAAAAGTAAATATAGTTTGCCAGATGGATAGACCTTGAACTAGGTGACTTTAGTAGACATTAACTTATTAAATTTCTCCTGGTCTCCAAGACGAACTTTGTCCCTGTGACAACTGGCAGCTGATGCAAGGATAGGAATTGAGGCTATAAAAGTCTAGCTGAAAGGTTTGGAAAATTCATTCAGGAGTCCAGCACCTTCCACGAATGCTACCAGCGACTGGCAGCCTATCCAAAGAAGATGCAGTGTTTGAAAGTTATAGCTGTCTTACTACTTTGTGCAGCCCTACTGAGCCAGGTAAGAGCAGGAGGAAACATTTTAATTTAAATGGTCAGGCAATTACTAACATGAAAGTTTATGTGCTTGCATCCATAAAATGCTGTGAAGTATTTAGAGTTAATGGCAGAGTGTGTCTCAGTTACTTCAGCAAGTGAAGACAGCACAAGCCAGTAGTCTGAAGTATTCTCTCAGTTCTGACACTGTCAGCTTAGGTCAGTCATTTAGTGCGTCTGCATCAGTTTCACCACCTATGAATGAGGATGGCTGCTTCCGTCCCACGAGTACTGGAGAACCTTAGTTGCTTTTGATATAAAACTTTACAAACATACCAAGCAAGTATACTTTAAATAAGAATAATGTTATGATCTGACTGCCAAATGAAGCATCTGTAAATCAGTTATTTGCAGTCCATTAAACCCAAGCTCACACTAACTGTGGCAGGAAGCCACTGTTCCTTCATGGCAATTGTATTTCAATTCTGTTTCAGATACACTGTGCTTCCTTGCATCGTCCAAGCTCTCACCTAACAAGGCAAAGGAGGATGACACCTTTCTGGAGAGGGATTTCCCTCAGACCCATAGGAGCCATATGCAGGGATGATAGTGAATGTCTCTCTAGGCTATGCAGGTAACTACTCATTCCCACATGCTTAAGGGAAGGATAAAGGCACAGGAATGTTTCACATCACAGTGTGCAGGGGGAATTTCTGCTGAATTATCACAATACTGGAGATGAAATTTATTCTGTATAGAAAGAATAGCTGCAGCAAAGGTTGGAACAATAGATTCAGCCATTTTTCAAAATTAATTTTCTCAGTGCAAACTGCATGCAGAACAGTTCCTAGGAGTCCTATGGTAGGAGCACTGGCAATGTTTTTTTTTTTGCTCTGTGCTACAAAGATTGCATCTTTTCTAATAAAGATGTTGGAATTTAGAAGTTTGGAGTGTTGGTCTAGCAGTGCTGTGCCCAGGATATTAGAGAGACCAGTGGGGTGAGGTAATATCTTTTATTGGACCACCTTCTGATGGTAAAAGACAAGCTTTTGAGCTACACAGCACTCTTCTTCCGGACAGGAAAGGTACTCAGTGGCACAGCTAAATACAAGGTGGAACAGATTGTTTAGCATAAATAGTTAACACATTCTAAGGGTCCATTCTTGCAGGACATACTTAAGTGATGACTGCTTTTTAGCTTTAAAATCAATCCCCCTTCAAGGAGGTGGTGTCATTAAAAAGCAGCATCTCACAATAAAGGATGGACACATTTTTATTTAGAGGAGACTGATAAGGAGCTCAGAAGTCTGAATGTGAATTAGTCCACATTACTAGACACAAACAGAACGGGGCCTCTCTGCTGCCCTCCCTTTCCTATTTCCTCCAACTACATCTAAACAAAGATACCAAAAAACAAACTACTACTAAATAACTGAAAACTGACTCATATGGGAGAGCCCAGGCTGGTGGCAATATGCCCAGCACCCTACACCCCCAATCTAGGAAAAGATGGGTATAGTGCTGAGGCAGTGCACACTGCATTCACAATGGGAAGTGAATAGAAAGGGTACCTTTAGTAGATAATAGAAATCAAATTGTTATTTTTGATGCATTTGTGAGAGGTTGTTTTAGACTACTGTTTAACAAAGCTGGTATGTTGCCCCTTAGCCTTTCAGAGTTGCAAGAGCAGGTACAGAAAGATTCATATAGAAGGAAAAAGGGATTTCCACTACGCAGTAAGGCATTCAGCATTGTTATCAGGGGTGTAGTGAAAGGACAGGCAGGTGTTCTTGAGCCAGTGTGCACAGCAATAAAGCACACCCACCAAGCAAGGCAAACCAAACCTTGTGCATTTCATCTGCAGAGGAACTGGTTTCAGGTCATCACGTTTTACAATACATTTTTGAAAGAAGACCGCCCTAGAAATCAAACAATCCCTCCCTGCCAATGTGAGTCATTGATAGCATCATTTTTCCCTAAAAAGTGCTTTCAGGATGTGCTGAAGTAAGATTGAGAACAATTGAAAGAGTACACACCAGATTTACTTTAAATTCTAGTTAGAGGGAGCTGAACCAAATGAACAATGCTATGTGCATGTGTACACTGGACTGAACTATGTCAGCCCAGGCCTTTAATGATTGATACTATGTCTTTTTTTGCAGGAAGAATCACTGTTCCATAAGAATTTCCCGTGCATGATCATCACTAAGGAGAAGAAAATATTGTTACCTCTTACAATGTTCAACCTTATATATAAAATATTTATTAACTATCCTTAAGTTAGGACACTTTGAATTATGCAATTGCATATATTTAATATTTTTCAGACAAATGTGTTACATGAAATGTTGTAGGGCGTTTCATGAAAGTTGAAAGCATGCACTGGTCTAGACTGCACCTTCTGATGACAAGCTCAATAAAAGACCTTGCATCTCAGGTTTTTTTTTTTTTTTTTTTTTTAAATTGTTCACATTATATGTTTTTCTATACAATAAACAAAGATTTGTATTTAGCAAATAGACTTGCTCTGTCTTGTGTCCAATGAACAAAAAGTCACAGTGGGGGGTGCAAGCTGGGGAGGCACTCCCGAAAGAGTGTGTATTTGCAGCTGGACTATGGACATTTTACCCTTTGGCCGGGTGAGTGCATAAACCAATCATCTCTCCTCCCACTGATACCAGCCAATAGTTCTCGGGCAAGCAGCCCTTCTGAGAAAGGGAACAGAGTGAGCAATCTTATTAAAGAAGAGCCTCAAAATAGCAGATTCCTTCAATACTCCAGTGTTTCCAACGGTATTTGGAAGAAAACAACTCTATTGCTGCCAAACTGCTCAAAATCAAGTAAGAACACGTTTAACTGAATAACTATTTCAGGTTTGATCAGCTTAATTAAGTATTTCAGTGACTATTACCTTTGCATGCTGATCAACAGGGCTAAAAGAAACTGAATCAAGTGAAATATCAAAATAAGTCTAGGCGCTACCTGCATAACAGATACTCTTCTCCCTTGTTGTGCATGGCACAGGTAGATATTGAGAGGGCATGAGGACCCAAGAGAACTGAGTTGGAAGATGGAATACCACTGAGGAGGAACCCTACACAAGATACAAGCACAGCGTTTATAAAGTTTGATACAGAAAATCTATTTGATATTTATTAAACTTAGTTTCTCCAGTTACAGTTTTGCATTGTACAAAGCATTTTAATGACACAGTAGTTAAAAAGATCTTTACAAATTGAAATGTGATACCCTTTTCTCCAAATATTTTAATTGCCATAAATTTGTTTAAAAATACACATTAAACGCATGTTTCAGACACTAAACTTTCTATAATCTCAATACCACAAAATACATAGAATATACTATACAGATGTGGAAAAATCTAGTTAGTATATAATACTTTGCTCACCATTAACAGTTTTATTACGTGAAATGCACATACTGACTTAGAAATCCTAATTTTGAGCCTCAAAGTACCCTTTGAAATTTCAAATGTATTGCAACAAATAAAATCACAGTTTTTTTATGTTTTTGTAAGTTTTGGTTGAAGACCGATGCCTAGAAACAAAATGTAAGACATGGACTTGTCATGTACAAAGCATAGGATAGAGACATCCCGTCATTAACAGTACCTTTCTGCATGATTAACAAGGGCTTTGAAGTGATAGGTTAAAAGTTACCTTCCCCTGCCCTAACCAACCCTCCTCAAAAGAAAACACAACCCTTCTTCACCAAATAATAATAATTTCAAATAAGATAAAGGATCTTTAATAAATATATAAGCACTTTATCCTCCATATACAAAATTTCTTCAAACCATTTAAAAGGGGGGACAAGATACAAACGTCAGTAACTGTGCTTGAAAAAGTCATGTCTGGTCCTTGTAGTTGAACTTTCAGATATTTAATGCCAATGCAGCCAACAAATATGGGCTACAATACTTGTGTATGTAACTGCATGATTTCCTAAGGTTATATCTAAAAAATTCAAGACTGGGAACATTTCATTCCAATTTGCCAGTATGGACTCCATTAATAAATATAGAGTAATATCAATTGGAACGGTTGCATTTCTGTTAAGTTTCCAGATGTAATTAAAGCAGGTAAAAAAAGTTTATATGAGGATAGCCTATATAAACTATCCTGGAGCAGCACTTCAAACTGCTCAACATAGTGTATTTAATTTAATCTCAGCTGAATATTGGAATAGAGAAAGAGCTAATGCTGTCATTCTCAAAGACTGTTCTATGAACTGGCCAGGCTCATTGCTCTAGCATCCTCACAATGAGACAAGAATATAGTTTTATTTTTATAGCTACCCCTGCTCTTTCCTCCTAACACTGCTATGTTTAAATGGCATCACAGGTAAAACTCCTTCAAAAATAATGCGATTTGACAACATGATTCTTTATGTACTTCCATCTCCAGGAAATCAGTCCTCTTAGAATAGTCTGTGTTTGTCTAACAGAGTTGGCTAGCAAAAGCTTTGGCTACTCTTTGTTTAAAGATATCTAAGATTAGCTTTGTTGTTGGAAATATACAGCTTTCCATAATACTGATTCACTAGACCTAAAGTAATTCAATCCTCGACCTAAATATTTATGAAATATTTGTTAGGGCACTAACCAATGATTTGGAAGTTACTTGCTCCCCAATGGGTAAATTAATTCAAACTTGACTTGCTCAGGCCCTTTTGTAACTGTTTTAATATAAACGCTGCAATGACAGTAAATTTTTCTGCTAGGTAAATGAAATATTAAATAAAGCAAAGGTAGTCTCTTTTCTACTAGTTTGGCAAACTACACAGTTGCATGCCTAAGGATTTATTTCACTTGCCCCAGGCAAGTACGAAATTATATTCATAAAGTACTGACTCTCTATATGTTGGGTCATTCATAAATACATTTTAGGGTGTGTTTTTTAATCACAGCAATCAAGCCTCAGCAATCTAAAAGAATATACATTGCACTCCTGTATAATATCAAGATTCCTCACCAGTAAGATGGTGATTCAGCACTCAGTTTAATAAATAATATATCAATATAATCAGTTGCACTATAATCTAAAAACAAGTATAACATATACTTTGGACAGACTGAGTTCATATATATATATACACATACATACACACACACACACGTGTATATATACACATACATATATATACACATACATACACACACACACACACACACAAATACAAATTGCATACTGCTGTCAAAAGACGAAAAAAAAAGAGCCATCCAATGTGCTCTGTTTTACGGCCAATATTTCAAATCAAAATAAATCATGGGCTATTTTGTTCTGGTGTCCTGAAGGCTCATTTACAATTATAAATGATGCAACTTGTCATTTCGGAACCTGAAAATTTGACAGCAAATTCAAAATAATGTTCATGTCTGAGCAAGCCTAGTCTGATTATTAAGCCTTTTTTTATTTAAAAAAAAAAAAAAAGGTTCACCACTGGGGGGGAGGGAAGAATGTGGAGGGATGAATAAAAACTACAACACTGATATGTGTTAAAATATAATCATATAGGGAACCCTTAGTACCAGGAGTTAAGGATTCCGTCATGGTAAGACACTAGTGCAACTTGCATTAGCGCTCAAATGACATGTATTTCCCACATTGCTGGTTAAAGGTTAAAAAAGGACAGGTTTTGTTAGCCTGCGTTTTGGCAGCGAGATGGACGCTTATGAACTATTTTCATTTTGGTTTAGCTACTCTATCAGGCAAAATAAAATTCTCTCCCTGAAGCAATGGGTAAATCCCAAGTTAGATATGCTTTTGGAATTGTCAAACTGAGTTTAATCCGTTTGAAATGGCCTAAGTCGAGAGAGGAGTGAGTTTGTTTTTAACAAGACCATTGCATATGTCTTACATAGATAAAAAACCTGGGACAATATTCCAGAAGAATTTCACCAGAACGTATACTATTTAGGCAGGACTCTCTGTCAGTTCAGGTCCCCATTTTGACAGACTGTAAAGAATCTTCTAGATTTTTTAGACAAACATTTAGAATCCATTGGTCTGGAGCTAAGGGATACACTAAATTGGTCTCTTGAAAAACGTACCACCAAAAGATACTGGTGAGACTCTAGTTAAGAAAAAACAATATTCCCAGAGATGAGACCATTCCTGCTTACAGCAATGGTAACGGTGCACATAACGGAGCAAGCTAGAAACAGCCATGCTGGCTACTGTAGCTCTATACAAAAAAAATAAAATACAAACAATGCAGCTTCTAAGAAGGTATTTTTATATAGAGTCAAAAGTGTGCTAGGCACTTTAGAGTATTACAAAGGAAAAATAGTTGACAGTGTCCCATTAACCAAAATGCAGAGTTTGAGAGTAGAGAAAGTTCCATCTCTAATAGCGAACACAGAGAAACTAACTTACATAGTGATTCAAATAAAAAGGGTGCTCAAACAGACCTGAATGTAGGCTGAAGTATAATGGGGAAAGTCATAGGTTGACTAACTTTCTCCATTTGCATGTAGCAAACTTTTCTGGAAGTACAAATAATGTTGGAACACAAAGGAAGCTCTACGAATATGCAGCTACAGTTTAGTGAAGTTACTAATTTGCAAAACTTCTTAACTCTTAAAGCCCGTAGGACATACTGCAGTACTAAGTAGCGTAGAATTCTATTCCTTCTTTTGAGGTTGCCATCATTTTGGCACTTAACTACAACTACACACAAATTTAGTGCAATAATTTTCCTGAACATGCACGTTCACATCTGGTACAGAATAAGGGGGGGCAATGGGAGATAAAAACAAAGCAGCATTCCACAATATCACTCTAATGGGTTCAGAGTTTGACTCTTTAAAAGGAGACCACTGTAACAGGAAGTCAGTTTCTATGACACACACTAGGACTGATGAAAAAGAAATGGAATTTTACCAAAAGTACTGCAGAAGACCAACTCCATACAGTATACATGGTCCTGCTGTAAAACTTCATCTTGTAAACAGTTCATAAAATCTTCATCTAAAAGTAAGGCATAAGGCACACCAGACATGATAGGGGCATTAAGCAATATTGAAAGGAATATAATTTTTAACCTTTTACTCAGACAATAACCTTATGTGGAAAGGTACTTTGGATTACAACTTCTTAAAAGCAGCCACTTGGAACTCAATGCAGGATTCTTGTTGCACCAACATACTTCTAAAGTGAATATTCTGCTCCCCTAAAACATCTAACATTAACGGGGGCCTCCATTAACATGGGGGTAAACAGAAGTTTTAAATAAATTCTACATCAGAACAGTTTCACATCACTGTGAAAGATGTGATCTGCACCCCACAATGGCCATTATCACGTGATAGTGTCCATCAATTAGCAGACCCAAAAGGAAAAGATGGATCTTAAATCACTTTTTAGGATTTTTGGTTTCCCAGTCAATGGAAAAGATACAAACAGTTCTAATAGGAATTATTCATCTGTTCAACTGTTAAGTTGGCTGCTTCAGTAAGCGTCAAATAATGACAAACAAGGAGACAAAACCTATTTTAAACGAAGAGATATAAAAAAAGCACAAGATTGTCCATTTATGAAACGTTTCCAGTATGCACCTATCAGAGACTGAAGCTCATTCTCACACCACTTCCATATTGCATTAAATGCAAGTTTACTGTAATGTTTTGTGATTGCTATAGTGTTAACCAAGTGTTCTGAAATGGTCTTGAAAAAACAACCCAAGTTAGACATAACTAAATATCTTTCCATATACATCTCTTATATTTTCATTTAAATGAAATATCTTAATGTGTAGAAGAATATCTCTGGAACTTCTTAAAATTTAGTACAAATTCTGTAATAAAACTGTACTTATTTAAGATTTGAGTCATAGGCATTAGGCATGAAAAACTTGTGTCCCTACACTTTAGAACCTATCAACCCTTATTTTGTTTTACAAGCTCTACCACCACAAGACATTACAGAGTAACAAGCTCACGCAGTACTTAAATAAAGTGTCTACATTTAATCTCTGCTAAGTACTTGATAGGGTAAGTTTATAGGAAGAAATAGCTAAGTCTTAAAAGAGCCCATAACTGGGCTTTGTAAAAATTTTTAAAAACAAATGAAAATAAATAGGATTTAAAACTGATTAGTTATGTATTATTGACTGGAATTCCAATCCCACTACAGAGCAGTGAAGCCATATCTTAATATGTAGCCGATTTTAAAATATTTAAATAACTTAAAAATGAGAATACTGAAGAAGTCCATTAACATGATGTGGTTTGGGGTTAAACACACAGAAGAGGATGGGAGACGTGAAAGCATTCCTTGCTTTTAGTGTCAACTAAGCAATGTGTTATGGCAGTCTTCCTTATTGACATGACACAGTGTTGTGGAGAAAATCAGAGGCAGCAAGAAAAGTGTGTTCTACTTTTGATTCCTTCAGTTCAAGATATCACTTAGCATCCAGACGCAACCAATGTAATCCCTGTCGGGTGTAACGCACTAGGTCTGTCATGATGCTCGAATTAAAGATCAGAGGGCCCATAACTTTATCCAGTTCAGCAAAGAACTCTAGAATGACACAAGAAAACAAATCAAACTATTTACATACACTCTCACATTGACTTCCCTCTGGAGAATGTGGTACTGAGGAGGAATCCACTTATGACATACTAACAAATATTACACATCTCTCACAGATGACACCAGAGGAGAGAGAAGAAGAGGTGGAAGGAGGTGAAAATGGTACAGGGATAAAAGACAATTTCCAAGAGAAACCTAAACATTTTTGCAAGAAGATGATTGATAGGAACAAGTGGAAAAGGGTTTGCACTGAAGTTAAACACTCTCAGAAGTGGTGAGTTCCCTCTCAAAGAAATTTGCATATTCATTAAATAAATTTTTAGAAATGGAAATCTGAGTCCATCATTGTAAACTATAAGTTATATCAAGTCCCAAAAATTATATCTGGCTATATTGCGCCAGTGTGAGGCTTATTTATACATTCAGAATCAAGATCATAGGAGCAGTCTGAGATGTTACTGAAAATCTAATGCAATAATTATCCATCTTTCCCTACAGCAAAACACCAACTGACAAAACATACCTGGTGTACTATTAGTGGATTCTCTCAATGTGAAAGAGCTATTAGCATTTATGGCATAATTCAACACATTTGATTTTACAATCAGATTCTGCCAAGTCTTACCTCTTTGCTCTTTAGAAAGCTGTTCAGCTTGGTCCCAAATTTCAGTGGCATAGAGAAAGTTGGATGTAACCTGGACATAGCTGGCTGCCATCTGGTGGATTCTCTGTGGAATAGTCACAGAAGAACTGCTCCCTGAAGGGTTGGTTGCCCCCGAAGAGTAATTTCCTGAATTTCCTGGAGACAGCTTCGGAGAGACCGGAGATGGCATACCAACAGGTTTGCTAGTTTAAAAAAAAAAAAAAAACACGCATGATTTTTAAAATACAAAATGTCAAAATATGTATGTATTCTGACACATCAAGCTGCATAATTTATTAATCTGGAATTATAATAGTTTGTACTTCTATAGGGCCCTTCCATCTTAGGATCTCTCTTTACTTACATTTAAGTAAAGAAGCCAACAAGTTTAAGTGACTTGCCCAAGGTCACATGAAGTGTGCCTCAGAGCTGGGAACAGCATCCAAGGCTTCGAGTTCTGTGGTTTAACCTTATGACCAAACTTCCTCACCATTTAATTTAATCGTTTTTAAAGAGGAATGTTTATTAAATGTAAGTTTTAAGGAATACACTTAAAAGAAACCTCTGAACAAAATCAGAACCACATGAAAGGGCTATATTGCCATACATGTTGAAATTTCTCAATCTATTACAAATCTGAAAATCTAAATTTTAGTAGGTTACTTCAGATTTATAAGTTCTCTGACTACACAGAACAGATAAATACATCAAAATACTACTCCGAGGGTTTAAACAGTACAAGTAAATTGCTCCCTATGTTTTCCCATGGAGTTGTTGTGTTTTGAATATATTGTTGCAAGCTCAAATGGTTCCAGGCATTTTAGGAAGTCTATTGTCCTCTTAATGCTGGGGGGGGGAGGGGGGTGAAATGTATCTGAACAGAACCCATTGAAATTAGAGTTATGTATTAATTGCACACAGGAGGGCATAGATCTCTACTGCAGTAAGGAGTTATTTAAAATCATGCTTGGAGTGTTTTCAAGGACAGCAGTATTTTAAAACATTTATCTGAACAATTAAATCAACACATTTAACGGTTCATCAGACACATAGCTGAAGCCTGGATCCTTGCAACAGTACAACTGGCTAATGAGACTTCAGATAAAATTATATAACATGAGTAAACAGTGACTTTATAAACCTTACATAGACACTTTATTGTACATAAATTAAGATATAGGAAATATCTAGCTAGTTTAATAATCAATCATTGAATTCAGCTCCTGCAGATTATTTGATTCCATTCCCTCTCCCCCACAAGATTTAAAATGTCTAAATCAAGAAGGAAAGTAGTTAAATGTACAAGTTACAAAGCTGCTTACCTTCCCATGCCAGGTGACGGTGCTTGAGAGTTATTATAGGAATTCTGTTTGGGAAAAATAAGTTTGTGGGGTGATTTCCAAGGGTATGTTAATTGCTTATTAAAACAAGTTTTACAAATGGATACATTTCTTTGTGATAACCAAAAGTCTGAACCAGTATGGGAGAATCAAAGCACTTTAAATTTGGACAAAATATCCCATTTTACTGCTGACAAACTAAGGCACCAAGAATGTAAGTGATCTGTCTATGGTACATAGCAAGCCAGCAAAAGAACTGGGATTAGAACTCAGGTCTCCTAACTTAATTCCTTCCACTAACCACTAGACTCTATTACCTCTGGTGGCAAGTTTCATACTTTTTCCAATCTTCGCCTTCTAACAGCAATGTGAAAGCTGTTAACACTGGCATTGAGCAATTAGACTCTTTCCTCAAAAGCTAGAAATTATATTAGCATGCTCTTCTCCTCTATTTAAAGCTAGGATTTCCAAAGAAGCCTACAAGCTTCCAAATAAGATGCCTAATTCCTATTGGCTCCTTGGAAAATCCCAGCCTAAATTCAGATTAAGCAATCTCACCCGAGTTTTAAATGTCCTGACTGAGTACCTCATCTGAAACAACCTAGATTCAAATAAGTGAGTAAAAGGAGGATTTTTTTCAGCCTCTTGTAGTAGGTTTTCTCCGACAAGGTTTAAACCAGATCAGATTTAAAACAGATTTTTACTGAAAATTCTAGAAAGTCTCATGGGAGTATATGAAAGTTCAGGCAAGCTGGCTAAGAGCACTGCCTTTTGAACCTTGGTAAAGCTGTTAGATGAGCTAAAAACTATTTATTCAAACACCAACTTCTGCAAATGTTGGACAGCTGCAGTCATAAAATGTATCACTAGAAACAGAATTCCCTTAAGATCATACATGAAAGTGAAGGTTCAACTTTGTAATGTCTGCAGCCAGGAAGAGGTACTTTTTATCCTCTCTGAAATCTGCTGAATTGTTTATTCTTTAAAGCAAACAAAAGCTTGCTGAAATTATTATAAATGGGAAAGTATTATGCTAAGACCAGTAGGGTTATGACAACACTGTGGTCATGCTGCAGTAACAAAAAAAAAAAAATAGAGTTCTAAAACACTGAACATGAGTTTACTTTAAGAGCCACATTTCCAGATGGGGCATATCAAAGTACACGTGTTAGAGAAATCAGGAAAGTACCTTGGAATTTCCATATCTTTTTTTTAAAAGGACTCTCAGTAATATAGGACCTTTTTACCTTTAGATGTTCTGTCAGTGTTTTAGAGTATTTCAATGCACTCTCCTTCTTCAGTTTGAAAAGCCTTAGATATAACAGGGACTGGCATCGAAGACTAGGCAAAGAAAAATGGCAACACATTTACAATGAGTGTGTGCTTACATGGTTCAATAATGCATGGAAACAGCTAGCAGCTGTGTGTTTTTCAAACATACTCTCTGAGGTATGGAGTCGTAGTTTTGCCATCAATAGTAACAATGTTTAATTTGTCAGAGAAACGAAAGATAGTCTAAGCTTGAGCACAAGACTTTAGATACACAATCTTCATTGTCTTTACTTACATAACCAGAGTCCTGCTCACTGAGTTGAGAATACAACCCTAAATCATCGCCTAGACTAGCAAATAAATGAAAGAAATTTATTAAAAAATAAATGAAGCCCATTACACCAGGATGTGCTGATACAACATGCAGAGTCTGACATCACATTCCCCCCCCCCCCCCCCCCCCCACACACACCCCCAACACCAAACTGATTCCTGTCCACTCTGTACTCAGCAGCCTGAAGAATTTGGAATGTTAGGAAGGTGATTCTTTGACATATACCCCAAGCTGACTAATCAGTAGGTGGGCACAATGGGAAGATGTTTGGGCACCCCGTGTCTTCTGCTGCTGCTTCTTTCAACCCTAAGGGTCAGTATGCAGTTCAATGTCAAGGCCACCTTTGCAAGGCAGAGGCTCAAATCAGTGCTATAGCACCTCTATCTTTTAAGCAATAAATGTTGATATTCCTGTTTCCAGAAGAATCACACTAAATTATTTAATGCAACCACTATGGCTTTATGAAATAGTTAGCGTCTCAGAACAGATACAATGGCATAGAAATATACATTTAACTTGACAACAACACCGTCAATTTCTCATAACAGGAAAATTCCACAGCCACATAAGTGTGAGCATGAAAGCAGAGCTACAGACACTCTGATGCTGCAGCTTTAGTAACATAGTCTAACTCGACTCAAAAATTCACAAGCATATAATAAGTAGTCCAAAAACTGTCTGTTTTAACCATTAAGCTTGTCATAGCTATAGATCAGTCTTTTCATGTCACGCCCCCCAACCCAGAAGCCACAGTCGGGAGCAGGGCCATGGCTCCCGGGGACATGGGCAGGGGCAAGGTGACCGAGGCTGGGGCTGGAGCTACAGCTGGGCTGGGTGCCAGGAGCTGGGGCCGGGGCCAGGAGCGGAGCTGGAGCAGAGCTGGGCGGCACTCCCTCCCAGGGCGGCACTCCCTCCCAGGCCCCTGTTGGGGCTGGCCCGGACCCCGCTGTGCCACCCCAAGCGTTCCTCCGTGCCCTGCTAGGACAGCGCACCCAACAGTTTGGGGACCACTGCCATAGATGGACCAGACATCACAAGGAAATCAGACTCCCATCAAAAGCATTAGCTTACTGCTCACCTTTCATTAAGTTTATAAGTGAGAAACAAGAACAGATTCTTGGCACTATTCATATCACTTCAGTGGTAATGCTAAAACCTAAAAGTAAACTTTTTTTGTCCTAAATGTCTCCTTTTTATTCCCTCAATATTCAAATACACAGGAAGGTTAATAACACATGAAAGGGAGACGCTATGCTGGCTCTCACTACCTAAGGTAGTGGTCCCCAAACTTTTTACCTTGTGCCTTCCCTTACCCAGTCTGCATCCCCTCGGCCCCTGGAGCCGAAGCCAGGAGTGAGGCTCCGGCTCTGGGAGCCGGGGGGGGGGGACATGGATGGGGTAAAGGGGCCAAGGCTGGGGGCGGAGGTGGGAGTGGAGCTTTGGCCAGGGGTTATGGCCAGGAGCAGAGCTGGTTGGTGCTCCCTCTCCCCACCCCCCGTGGGGGCTGGCCTGGGCCGAGCTGTGCTCCACAGAATGTTCCTCCACGCCCCTCCCCCCCCTTCTAAGGTTCAATGAAAACCTCAAATACCTTGGAGCACTGAATTTACAATTCAGTTAAAAACTAAATAGTTAAAAATACCACTGTGCTTAACCTTTGGACATAGTGCATTCACTAATTTGGCTCAAGATGTTTTATTAAACTAAAATATACGTACCAAAGCACTGCTAGCCTTTTATCTGCAGCCGTAGCATCTGGTGCCAAATAATTTTTCAGTTTCATAGTGTATCTGCAAACAAAGACATCAAGTAAATGACAAATAAAATAACGCATTATGTTGTCATTTATCAGTTGCCATTTCTCATTTAATATTCTTTTAAGAAAACTATTAAGGCTTAGTTCCAACTGCCCTCATATTTTACCAGAGATCCATAGATGATTTACTCAAAAGTCTGGATGAGGAAAGTTTTGGAATGTTTTTTGTTTTTATATTACAATTTACACTAACAGTAAGACCCTTAGAGGAAAGGATTTAAAAGTCCTTTTAAAAAAGAACAACATTAAGTCTCAAAATATGGGTAAGGTGGGTAAATTTTTACAGATGAGAGATTGCAAGTGTTGGTGGCAAAATCAAGTATCGAATCTGGGCACCTGCTCCCAGTTCCCCGGGTCTGATCACTAGGCTTCACTTACTACTTGCTTTATAAAGCTTACTTGATTAATTCCACAGTTTCTGAATACATAGGGAACGGGGACTTGGATTCCTGAGCATTTTTCTCCAATGCATTCCCACATTCGATGAAAGACACTACAGCATCAAGATAGAAAACAGCTTTCTCAAACCTGTCAGACTGAAGAGAATGAAACTTTAAAAACAAAAAGAGAGAGAAGTGGGAGAGAATTACAGTACTAGAGAAGAGTACAGGTCCAGAAGAGTTAAACCAACCTAACATTATGTGCAACCACCAGATAGATGTTTTGGGTTCTACTTACCAATGCATCTGCATTGTGCTTTAACTTCTTTGCTTCTTGTAAATAATGATCGGCCGAGTACATCCTACAACATAAAAAAAGAAATTCTGAGTTTAATAAGATGAAAATTGAATCCCTTTCTGTGTGTCAAGCTTTGTAACTATGGGATCTTTTGACATTGCTTTTTCTTCCTTCCTTCAAGTTACAGCGCATATAATTTTTATCATATAGACCTTTAAACAGTTAAATTTAGTTACTTCGGTTACTTCCAACTATTGTTTTAAGACAGCTAAGAGTCACTGGATTTAGCCAACTTATTCCACATTCCCTAGCCAAACAAATCAGACATGTTAGCAGAGGTGTCAGCTATCTGACATGTGCTAGTGCAGAGTCCCCAGTCTGCAGATCACAAAGGATAGTATTAACCAGATGTGAAACTTTCAGAAGAAATCAAGACATGTTCAGATGGAGATTCCATTGCTATTTTTGAACTTAGGTCACGCAAGCTGATCTGTGATATATGGCTGCATGTCCTAAAGCAAGCTCCAAAGCAGGGGCGAGTAAACTTTTTGGCCTGAGAGCCACATCGGGTTTCAGAAATTGTATGGAGGGCCAGTTAGGGGAGGCTGTGCCTCCCCAAACAGCCAGGCATGGTCCAGCCCCCCCCCCCCTCCGACCCCCCCCCCTTCCCCCCCCCCCCCCCCCCCCCCCAGGACCCCTGCCCTATCCACACCCCCTTCTCCCTGTCCCCTGACTGCCCCATCCAACCGCTCCTCTCCTTCCTGACTGCCCCTCCCCCCCAGGACCCCAGCCCCATCCAACCACCCCTTCTCCCTGCCCACCCCCGGAACCCCCGCCCCCATTCAGTCCCCATGTTCCCCGCCCTCTGACCTCCTCCACCTCTATCCACACCCCCAAAACTCCCCTGCCCTCTATCCAACCCCCCTCCCCGTCCCCTTACCACGCTGCCTGGAGCGCCGGTGGCTGGCGGCGCGGCTGCACCAGGAGAGGCAGCCGCACCACCTGGCTGGAGCCAGCCACGCACAGCGCAGCACAGAGCACCGGGTCAGGCCAGGCTCTGCAGCTGCGCTACCCCAGGAGCTCGCAGCCCCGCTGCCCAGAGCATTGCACCCACAGCGCAGTGAGCTGAGACTGCAGGGGAGGGAGGGCAATGGGGGAGGGGCTGGAGCTAGCCTCCCAGGCCAGGAGCTCAGGGGCCGGGCAGAACGGTTCCGCGGGCCGTAGTTTGCCTACCTCTGCTCCAAGAGTAATTACAAGAGATCTTTAATTTTCTATTTTACTGTATTAAATGCTGTATTTACAAGGTCACTGTCTAAAATCTGAACAAGATTTTCCAAACATACAAATAGTTGAGTTAAACATTCCCCTATTTCACCACAATATGAAGTACTGGGCACATCCGATTTCATTTAAAGTCAGCATTTTATACAGTTCATTTAAAAGTGAATCATACCCTCCTTTCTTAGAGAGGCACTAGTTGACACTATAAAAGGAAAAAACTAATCTTTAAAAATCAGTTTACTGTAATCTAAAACCACAAATACTAAAATGTCTAATTATAATTATATGGTTACTGCATGGTGTCACTGCAGGGCATAGTCATAGGGTGCCCTAATTATGCATTTCCGTACCTTAATATATTTGGATTTCTTTTAAGTTTATTCTGAACTCTGAATTTCCTGGCTTTAACATATTTGGCTTGTGGATAACTACAACTTCCCTCTAACTACAGATATGTGCTCCGAACTTTAACTCCATCATAACTTGATTTTGTCTGGGAATACGTAGAAGAAAAGCAAACCACTCCCATAATCAGGTTGTTTTCATATGGTCCTTTATGCTGGCCCCTAGAAGCACTTAATCCAAAAAGCAGTAATTTTAAATCAACCTTGAAGTAGCTGATAAAACTAGAACTGAGCCCCTGTAGAGAACACCCAAGTATTTGCATGAAATATTTCATGAATGGATAATCTTGATGTGAATTTGGGAACATTTTTTACTGATTCACATTCTCCAAAATTTTTCATCTTTGATAACACAGGACCAAATGATTCCATGATCCCACTTTTGTGAATCAGCAATTCCAGAGGATCCTCTCCATGACTGAGAGCAGTCACTGACTCGGGAGTGGTGGTGGTGGAGCAGGGGGGGGGAGGAGGAGAAGGGGAGCCAACTCAGCCCAAAGAGGACAGGCAGGCAGACTGGTCTGGTGAGGTGTGAAGTGAGTCTGCAGAAAGGGAGACTAGTATTCTTAAAAACGGACATAGGACAATCACATACTGTCAGAATCCACTGCTTGCTTGTTTCAGGCCGAGTACGAACGTACAAAGGAGGCCATGGCTCCTGGTAGTGGCTGAGACGTCGGCCAAATTAGCGATACATGTGTCAGGCAGGCATACAATTACACAAACAGCATGCAGATCTCCACAGAATAATACTGTACATGCATGGCAAAGAACATCCCCTATACATAGGAAGCTACTATACATTTTACAAGTTACACACTGAAATTAGTGCCCTGTTTAGGGAAGAGGAAAGTAATGTGCCTGGCACCTCTCACTGCTCTCACCTGTCATCAAAAACAAGCTTTGCTCTTCGGGACTTTGAGCTGTCTGTAGCTGGGGTAGATGCAGAAGGGCAGTTCGATGAACTGTTTAGAACCTTTTCCTGAGAAGAAATAAATTGCCACAATTAGTAATTATAAAAGCAGTTAGAAATCTGTTTTAAAAAGAGATGATTGTTCATTGCTTAAGTTCCTCCTGGTAGTCTCACTCTTGTTAAATGCAAACTAAGTCAGTTTTGCAGCAGGTTAATTGCCATTCACATTTACTACTTACACATCATGACTTTCAAAGGCTTCTCTCCTCATTGGTGTTCCAACATATGCTGGGGGTGGAGCCAGACCGAGGATCAAGGAACCATAACCAGTTCCCTTACAAGTAGGGTGACCAGATGTCCCGATTTTATAGGGACAGTCACGATTTTTGGGCCTTTTTCTTATATAGGCTCCTATTACCCCCCCACCCCCTGTCCCGATTTTTCACATTTGCTGTCTGGTCACCCTACTTACAAGCCCATTCTCTGATGGGCCAAATGGATCTACGCTAGAATGAATCTGATAAAAGGTTTCCAGGCACAACTGAATTCTCCTCCTCAACTTAGTAATGGCTAACATTCATGTATTTTACTGTCCTCCTAGAAGAGGTGCTGCATGTATTTTTTGCTTTTCTATTCCTTTTAGAAGTATCAACTCTGTAGCATGATTTTTGCTTTAATATTTCAGAAGTGGAGTGATCATTCTATTTTTCAAGCATCCAAAATGTGCAAGGAGCCTTCACAAAGAGACATGGCTCCTACCCCCCAAAATCATACAACTTCAGCTCAACATGACATAGTAAGTGAGACACAAGGTGGGCAGGGTAATATCTTTTATTTGACCAACTTCTTGTTGGTGAAAGAAACTTGACTGCTTTAAAAAAACAAAAAACACAGCAATATATAATCTCCGTTCACCCACCACCAAAATGCAGCCACTTCAGAACAGAAATACAGCCAGCTGTACCAAATGTTCAGTGACACACGACAAGACTATACTAATTTAAAGACAGGAATTAAAACCAATTTAAACTATAAGGACATACTAATTACCCAAATAAAAAAAAATAAATGGCCAGACTTGGTTCAGCGCTAATGCAGAAGGGAAAAAAAAAAAAAAGGAGCCGGTGAATCTACAATATAATCCCCTGAGGGACCTACAGGCTCCTTGGAAGTCTCCCACACATGCACTGACTAGACCAACCCTGCCTGCCTTACAAAATCTGATGAAGTCAGCATCTGAGGTGGATGTCTGCAATCCTAGTTTAGATATTTCCCTTGTTTGCTATTCTTGACCACCACGTCATTTTTCTCAGTTCCTGTCTATTTGTTATTTCAATCTGCACACTTGGCTGTCATGATTAGTTCCTCTGACTTTGCTTCCAACATTTTCTCCAGACATTACTGAGGTTAGCAATAAGATTTACCAAGTACTGCAACATACCAATAACATCCCTAATGCCTCATTAGGCTTTGAGGTTCTGTTTGCTGCAGAGGCCTCAAGACAAGCTGGCACCAACACACTACAATGCAATCCAGACCTTGTGAATTATAGTCACATTTCACCTTTGAAATATTACGTTCTTGCCATCTGATAGTACAGCAGTCACTGAGAACAGCTTATCATACAGCTAGGTTTAATACCATGTTTTATCAGACATCCTCAGATGTTATGCACCACCCAATAGTATCCATTCATATAGGTGTGAGCAGGCAGAATCCCTAATTCCCTCTCCATACACACTCACCAGTGTAATGCCACAAGAACACATTTAGTCCGAACTTCCTCCCAAGCTATTAGTTTCTAGAGATTTTAATTTTCAAAATCTCCTGTCCCACCCCATTTTCTCCCCCGACTCAAACATAAAACCTCTTTATTCTCCTGATAGCAGCTAATTACATCCACCTGGTCTGGCAGCCAGGGCAAGTCAGCAGACTAGCTCTGTAGCCCTGGGAAGGGTCCTATCCTGAAACACACCCCAGGTGGGGGGAAGGGGAGGATTGAACCATCTTTTCCTTTATAGTCAGGATAGAAGTACAATCCGCTAAAATCACAAATGGCTCAATTATTTAATTGCATATAAAATAGTATCATATTGTTCTCCTATTTTACTTTTAGATAAACTGAAAAATGTCACTGGAATCAAATTAAATGATTAATAAGCAACCTCTATAGTTAGAAGAACACTAATCACATTTGTAAATTTAACATTAGTACCAACCTACCCCCAGGATACTACAATTCTAATGAATAGCTACTGAGTTGTTTTCCATTTACAGGCTTCCTTATGACCCAATTACTTGTGCACTACCACAGGGAGTAAACACCTTTAAAAACTAAATTACATTTAAGCTTAAAGTCAAAGCCTGACAAATTATTGCTTGGATTACACATTGACATGCCAGACTGCACACAGAGAAATGGTGAATATTAGAGGAAAGCATTTACAAATAAACTTCTTACCTTGACTTCCCTGGCATTGCTAGAAGCCTTCCCTTCTGTCTTTTTTTGTTTGGAAGATGAGTTACTTTTGCTGCTGCTACTCTCCTTATTACTGTTGCTGCTTGATTTTAAGGAAGAAGATTGACTGACTGTTCTCTTCCGGGACCCATGATCTTGTTTGGGATCTTTCTGAAGGACAGGGGCCACAGGAGAAGGGAGCAGATCCTTCTCTTTACCTGCACTTTGCTTTGAAGACCTGCATGAAATGAATAAGTACAGCTTATTTCTAGATACAGTAACAAGAATTATTTTGACCTAACATGACTGTATATGGGGATATTTATTTTTCACCTCATTTTTAATAACTGGCTTTTGGGTGAACCAGATTGGCCTTGTTTTTACCATTTGATCTGGTTCTGATTTGAAAAGGTAGCAGATTCTAGCCAGAAAACCACTTTTGTTTAATAAAACAAAAGAACCAAACATTTACAACCTGAAAAGTTAATGCCAATCCGTCTATAGCACTGTTAAGGTGGAGACTTTGTTCTGAATGTCTAGAACAAGAGATGGTATAGGCATGTATTCTATTTGCCCAAGCAAAAGGGAAAGCTACCCTTAATTCAGTCATCCAGTACATATGTATCACCTCCCCACCTTGACTGTTCAAGGACTACTGTTGGCAATCAATGGCAAGCCTCATGCTTGCTAACCCATCTTCCAGTTGGGAAGATAAGACATTTGGACAGCTATTTGCACAGTAATAAATTGCTCAAAGAAAAATTAAACACTTTTCATACTATTAATCTAAAGAACATTTGGTTCTTTGCTGACCGAAGACAAATATCAAAGAAAGAATAAATTTAACAGCCCCAGCAGAGGAATCTGCAAATCAGTTTTACAGAGGCTCTGAAAAATCTTAATATTCACAATTGAACACAATGAAACTGAGTGTTACCCTGTGGTATGCAGTATTATTGTACTGTGTTGGTCCCAGTATATCAGAGACACAAGGTGGGTGAGGTAATATCTTGTAATGGTCCAATCTAAGATATTACCTGACCTACCTTGTCTTTCTGTTACACTGTGGTAATTCAGAGTGGCCAAAACAAGTTTCTTCAGATTATTCATTACAGTGGAATATGTTGTCCAGTGCACAGATATATTTTTATTGTGTAATCTGAAGTAGCACATATTTTTAAGAAAAAGAAAATCCACAAAAATGAACAAACTTGCCCCTCATTAAAAGTACACTAGGAACCTTGCTAATTTGCACCCTAACTCACTGCAAAATTAATCGTATGTGTGGATAAGATTGGAAGGCTTATATTTTGCCAGTTGTAGGTTAGTTCTAATCTATGGTAATCACAAATATAAATGTGGCCAATTTTTAAAAAAAAATGTGGTGTATTTTTTAAAATGATCCAGTAGTTGAAGGATGGGAGTAGAAGTCAAGAGACCTGAGTTCTAATCTTGACTAATCACTGGCTTGCTGCATAACTTGGGGGGAAAAAAATTAAACCTGCAGTTTCCACATCTGCTGAATGGAGAATTAATCACCCATTTCACAAGGAGTGGATTAATGTGGTTAGGTGAAGTGCAGACTGACTAAGTCTTACATATGTTAGTGTTATGCAGCTCACCTATTTTTAAACACTGCCCTGTATTAAGGTAAAAATTAGGGAAAATTAGTTCCAGCAGGAAATAAACCCAGCCTATTCCAACCCCGTTATCAAAGGTAAATGACCTTTGAGCAAACTATTTTGTAATAATGAAGTAAAGTTGTTAAATAAACCAACCGTTCTTTGTTAGGAGTGAACCGTGTCCCAGTATGCCTGGTTCTCGGAAGTACCTGCATTCTGATTAGTTACCGTGAAAACCCCAAAGTGAAGGTAAAAGGGCAGAGTCTGAAGAGTGGGTGCACATGAAATCTTGCCCCATGAACAGTGAGCTGCAACTGATTTTTTCCTATGTAAGTGGTGGCAAGCAGATATTTAGGGGGAGATTTGTAAGTGCATATAGGGTGTTGGGTGCCAATCTTCCCCTTAGTGTATGCTAAGCCTTATAGACTTAAAAAACAGCCAATTTTCCCACTGCACTTACTCTCTATTGCTGGAGGCCTTGTGGCCTGATGAAGACTTTTCTTCCAGTTTAGTTTTCTTGCCTTCGCTGGCTCTGTTTTCATCATCATTCTGAATAAAGCAAGCACAAGAGAGCTATCAGGACAATGTTTGATATTTACAGGTTAACTGTCCCTCAATGTTTTACATTTGTCTAGACAATTTAGCAAACCTTTTACAACATATGGAACAGAAGCACTACAGCAGATCTGGAAATCATTCCCTGGTTGGATCTAGCCCATGCCTTAAGATAGTTGACCACAATGGAATTACTTATCCCAAACAGAAGGCAGTAGTATGTAGTGAATGTCAAATGATCTACCAGTAGAACCAGGAGTGAAATGTGGCTGCTGAAATTACTGAACTACTTAAAATGTGATAGCCTAATTTATTCCAGCCAGATTTTTGTTAAAACAATCTACCCTTCATTATGCTGATATATGAAGGTCTCCCAATAAGAGTAGGAAATTAATTTTGATTTTGCCAGACGATAGGGGATTAAAAAAAGCACTTTTAAAAAACGCTTCATTCAACATTTGTCAATATTACTTTTGATAAGAGTTGATGCTTTATAAAATAGTGGACTGTAAAAATCAAAAGGTTTTGAAAGTGAATTTCAAAACTGCCTACACACTTTCATTAATCTTCAAATCTATCATAAGCAGTAGCAACAGAAAAACAAGTGTAAAATAATAATTCTAATGAGCAACTCAGCTCGAGATTAGAGTCCAATTAATAAATCTTACTGTAATGCAATGCAGTAATAGAATGCTCTTTGGCTACGGAACTGCTACAACCCAGCACCCAAAGATCAACAAAAGATGTAAGCAACTGACATTTGTCAGCAGTTGGATTTCTAAAGTGATTATTGCAGAATTTCTCACACAGCCTGTCTCAGTATTTTGGGGTAGGCCTGAAAAATAGTTTGCCTCTCCCACTTGCCTCAGAAACATACTCAAGTCCACCATGACTGCACCACTAGGCATAGGTCTCAGGACTTTGAAGATGATTAGTGAAATGATTCTTTGGGATACAGCCCAAGTTTAATTGGTCTCCCCAAAACCTTCTGTTCCAGATGTAGGAGCACAGCTCTTTATGCTGGTTTCTGTCCATAACAGCCACCATTTTTGTTATATTGTTTTGCAAGGAACAACTGGCCAAATAAGAGGGGGGGCATTAGGTTTGAAGCTACTAGAGACTGAGTGCATTCAAGTGAGTGCTAGAACTTGTATAGTAGTGCTATACAAACACCAAACAACATCATCCTTGTAAGGTAGGTATTATCCCCATTTTTCAGATAAGAAACCTTTCCACCTTACTTTCATTACTTGATGCAGGGCAAAGAGGTAATCTGAGCTGGAATAAGAATGGAGGAATCCATTTGTTTTCAGTCTCATGTCAAGTTCACCAGACCATACTGCTTCTCACTCCAAGAGTGACTGGAGATCAGTTCTTGGTTGCTCAGCAGGGAAGCTGGCACAGTTGAAGGCAACTGTTTGGAAGGGAGCTTGCAGCAGCATTTATACCACCAGTGCTCCTTTGATATTGTGGCGAATTGGGAGATATCTGCATTATTCTTACATTATGTTTGACTGTGTTTCCTTATTCAATTTTCTATTGCTGCCCACTTGAATTCAAAGAGCTGAGTCAGACCAAAGATAAGACAGAAAACTGCCAGGTACACGCCTTCAGAGCAGTTAAGAGAACAATGGGGCTATTGTTGGTATATGCTAAATATCAAGAGGCCCTGACTTGTTAAAAGATACCCCTGGCAGAAAGGTGGTGTAAGTGATCGCTTGTCCTGAGGCTGACACACAGAACTGGAAGAGAGGTTGGAGCAGGCACATTCCTTAAGCAGGGCCTAGGCCAGCAGCAGTTAAGAATATGTCTACACTGTAGATGGGAGTAAGCTTCCCAAGCCTGGGCAGAAAGACTCATGCTAGCTCAACTCGAACTAGCATGCTAAAAATAGAAGCAAGGATGTTATAGCTGTGGCCAGGAGTGGTGGAAATGCCCTAAAAGTGTGGGGGGAAGGAGGAGGCAAAGACGCCCTCTGGGACTCCGTGAGGAGGGAGGGTAACAGAGTCAAGGCTCCAGCCTGAGCTTGAACGTCTACACCATAGTTAAACAGCCCCATAGCCTGAGCCCTGCGAGCCTGAATCAGCAGACACAGGCCAGCCACTGGTGTTTAACTGCAGTGTAGACATACCCTTATGGCTCCAAATCAGGGCTTCTCATGGATGATTTCACAGAACTGCAGGAGTCACACATGGATGAAAACGCAATAGATCATTCAGTCCACTCTTCTACCAAGCATCCCTGCATTTTCCTAATAATCGAAAACATTACCAGGCAAAGGCCAGCATAATAGAGATTTTGGCAATCTGCTGATTGAAACATTAGTGCCAGTGCTGGTGTCACTAAGAAAAGGTTATTTACCCAAGATCCCACAACAAGAGTCAATTTCCCAGCACAAATTTCATCATGACAATGGGAGTTACAATGCCTACCAAGCTCTCACACAACACCAGTTCTCCCCCACCTGCCCCGAAAGCCCAAGGAACCCTGAAGCCTAGACAGATTCCCTTCAAAAGAAACAGTACCACTTCTTAATTGGCCAGAGGAGTCCCTAAGACTGAGCACTCTCTTTCTTTGCCACTGGGCTATCCATCTCACCTCAGTAGGAAGCCATCAAGAGATTGAGACTAGATAAGTTTTCAATTGATCACTTACCTTATGTTTCCTTTTGCCCTTGGTGGAATTTTTGTCTGAGGCTGTTTTTTGGGACTCTCTTGTATGCTTCTCTGGCACATTTTTCTTCTCCACTTTGGGTGGGTCTGTGTCCTTGTAAGGCTTCCCTGGTATTCTTGATAAGAGGCTCAGATCGATCTTCACAATAAGTGGATACCGTTCATCTGGATCACTGAGTGGTGAAAGAAGTTCCTTCTCTTCCATAGGAGAGAACATTCTTTGCCGAAAAAAGCTGTCATCCTCCTCCATGGAAGACTTAACAGGAGTCCTATTGCTCTCAGAGTATTTGGGGGTTTGTGATGAAGGAGGCAGGCTCTCGTTTTCATCAGAATCAGATGATGAGGTATCTGTTTCTATGAATTCCCTGGATTTCTGGGAAGGTTTGCTTGAAGCCTTATATTTCTTTTTCTCTGCTGTAGGCCGAGGGGAAGATTTGGGCTCCTTCTTTATGTTGGGTTTTCTAGAGCCCTTTGTGGCTGCCTTATGCCTGTTTGAGGGCATATTTGTTGCAATGTCTACTGGGGTTTCGCTTTCTATTTTAAGCCCTCCTCTGGGCTCTTCAATAGCTGTCTTGTCTGCCTTCTTGGGCTGCTTTTTACCAACAGTCCTCCTCTGTATTGTGCTATCACTCTGTGCAGGTGACTTCTGCCTGCCACGACTGCTTTCCGATCCTTTTTGGGTGGTTTTGGAATCTCGCCCAGGAGTGGAGGAAATGGATTCTTTAGACCCACTTTGATCCGTATACCCATTCCCGGAACTCTGATCTCGGCCATCTTTTTTGTAGCCTTGTGAAGATGGGATATTACTGTCCACAGAAGAAGCTGGTGACACTTTATGCGGATTCACTTTGTTCAACCAGTTGTCAAGTTGCCATTTGTTTGTTGGTGGTGGCTCAGGCTAAAAAAAGAGGGAGGAGTATTAAACACTATATATTTTCTTCCCCCGTTTCCCTCCAAGGGCTGCAATATTGTGCTGTACACCAAGGTAACAGCTATGCAGAAAGCTGATGGTGCTAATGAACCAAGTATAATGTGTTGGAATACAGTGTAAAAGCCACAGCTCTTATACCTTCACTGTGGAGAGGCTGATTACACAGAGCAGTGACAAATGATTGCTGGCAGAGGATGAGAGAAGCCACAGCGGATGCTGTTGGCCCAAGCACAGCATCATGGTGTGACCCAAAACGTCGTGCCATATCACAGTTACATCAATGACTAAATGGAAGTTAGTGCATACCATGCTTTAAGTTACTTTTTCCATTGTTGTAGTATTAATGTATGAACATGTCCGTTTCCCAAGCTTTCAGAGCCAAGTGGCATGAAGTACATGTCAAAGTCAAGTGCTAAATGTGTTTGTTTTTTTAAACAGTTCATTTAGCATATCTGATAAACTGCTGCTGAAAATCATTCCAAAATGTTTGTCAATTTTACGCTTTATTTAGCATCTTCTCAAACTATCGCTCTGTTCTTAACTGTCAAGATTGATGCAAAGATCATGGTACTCAGGGATTATTGTAGATTGATATCTGGTTTGAGTTATAATCCAAGCTTACCTCTGGAGATGCACTCTGGGATGGCTCATTAGCCTCACTGTCACTGGAACTACTTTCACTTTCAGAGTCAGATCCAGAACTGCTTTCAGATCCACTATGGCTGCTTGAGTCATCCCTGGAATTATCTGCTCCTTCACTATTATGCTGTGAAGGTTCAGAATTACTGGGGAAAGACAAACAAGTAAAATAATCAAGACTATGTAAGACATACAAGTTTCACATAAACAGGTTCTGACTTAATTATCTAACAGAAAATTCTACATAATTGAGTACAGCAAATAGACTGGGAAAGGATAATTACTTATATAAACAATTACTGCTTTATTTTTCAAGCTGTTAAGTATCTACTTGTTGGAGGAGAAAAGCTGTTTGACCAATGATCAAGTTCTAATCACTTCCTGGGTTAGCACAAGCCACAAGTCTACAGTGTCAGACATGGATTTTTAGAGCAGTGAGATCAAATTAGGAAAACTCATCTGCTCAAGTGTTGTTACTTCATTTGCCGTGAACTGCTAAAAATCAGCTATGAATGCCTACCTTCCAGGTGTACTCCTTGGCACTATCTTATCAGAATCCTGTAATTAAAAAAAATAAATAAAACCAGGGTGAGGAAGAAGCCTCCATAAATTATATTATGTATTGTGTACTGCATGGCGACGAAAACAAAAACAGAGCTCTAATACTCCTTCCTCATCACCACCAACAAACATACTTAGCATATATAGCATCTCTCATCTGAATACATTGGAATAGTTTACAAAATTGCATATTATCCTCAGAGAGGGAAACAGATTAAATTTGGCCAAGTTCACACAGCAAACAAATGGCAAATTCAAAGAGTCCTACATATCCTACTATGGTTTTGAGAGTTCCAATTCCTCTCTACTCATCACCCTGCGTCATTCATCTTTCTGTGTGAGGACTGGTCACAACTTGGGTCTATCAGTGTTATTCCTCAATTGCCCAAGGCCCTGATGTTCAGCAACGGAAGGCCCTATTCCCGTGCTCAATGGCTTATCAGCATTATCATGAATGAATGAATGAATGAATGAATGAATCAAGAAAGACTGGGATTGGAAACTAAAACAGAAAATGAACCTGGGATACTAAATGGCAGTGCAGACAACCATCATCATCTAGGTTCCTGAAAGGGCTATTTTTAGAATTATCTAAGATCAGTGCCAAAGATAGGACAATTTGTATTACAGAGAGTTAATATCAACTAAGGGAGCATCAATTTTCCCAACTAGAGTGACGATGCAACTGTAGAAGTAGTAACAGAAAAAGGAAATTTGGTGGGAGTGTTCACATACATTAGACACAACCACCAATCCCAATCCTGAGTTAATGGTGTGTGGAAAAATTTATGACACATTATTTTGAAGATGTGCTGTCCTTAAATGGCAGGCCACCACATGTGAGGGGGGAGGGAGGGGAGAGGAACCAATCCTGAAAAAGTCTCCTTGTCACTAAGAGTTTATACTTCTTGAGTACATTCTGTTCCATTTTATGTTGAGGAAAAGGCAATATGAAATTGCTACACAGTGAGATTTGGAAGTCTAAAGGCAAAACTGGAAGCAAGGACTCCCACAAATAGTGATTATATATTCCAAAAAGTAGTTATACTGTACTGTTACAAAGTTACTTTGAAAAATCTTGCTTTTAAATTAATGCTTACTGACAAATGTTCAATTTGCAACCAGCCAAGCACTGCATGTTTTTAAAATAGAAACTTAGTATTGAACACTTCAGTTGTGTCTGCTGAACTTTTCTAAAACTTTAGTACTTATGGTATATACCTGTTCACCATCACTGTCTTCACTGCTGCTGAGTTTTAAGTCATCTTTCAACATACTGAGTGAAAGAAAGAAAGAGGAATAAATTTTTCATATACTCTAGAAATGAATTCCAAAGTGGTGTTAGGCTATAAACTGATCTAAAATGTTACTAGGAATTTTCCTTTGTTTACAGAGTTCATTGCATGTGGGAGTACACAAAACTCAATACTAAAATGTTGAATGCTTAAGTACAAGAATCCCTTATACAAAAATATTGTGCATCACATTTTAGTGTGAAAGGAGAAGCGACCACTTATAGGATTGTCTTCTTGCATGCAAATGATTAAGAGTATTGTTTAAACAGAATTAAGGAGGCTAGAGAGTGACACTTAGAATTCTGTCATATTTTATTTCACTGCTGTCACAAAAGCTATGTTTCAATATACATATCTATATCTATTTCACAATCCTAGCATAATGTCTGAATACTGGAAAGACATACATTCATTAAGGTTTTTGTTATCTTTTGTTTTATTTTCGCAATTAAAGGTTTTAGTGTATATAAAAAACAGTATCTTACTCTGTTTGGTTTGATTCACATCTGGAGGAAGAAAATGAGAAAGTTAAAAAATAAGTTTCCCACGCAGGTACTTTCACAGTATGGCTGTTTTAATGAAATTCCTAACATTGTAACATCTTGGGTCTAATCCCCAATATATCTTTTCCCCCCCAAAAAGGTCATTTAATGTTTGTCTCCCCAAAAGAACAAGTTTACTGACTACACAAAGTGCAATCTTGCCCTATCATTTTATTTAAGACAGTATAAATTCATCGCAATAAACTCTCAAGCTCTCACCCACACCTGAATCTAATGGGGGTTTCCAGCAGTTGTCCACAGATCTCCTCAGATTCCCTCAGTTGCAGAAATTGCTCCAATTCCCCCATAGGTGATTTGCACCCACCAAAAATACCAGCCCCAACCATAAGTATAGCATTGCTGAAATATTGCTATGACAAAAGAGCAAAGGCCGGAGCGCCGCCAGCTTTTCTGCCGCCCTAGGTGGCGGAAGGTCCCGCCGCCGAAATACCGCTGCAGTCGCCACCCCCCAAATTGTAGCGCCCTAGGCGACCGCCTAGGTGACCTAATGGGTTGCGCTGGCCCTGAGCAAAGGAAAAATGAAGGGTGTAATCCTTCTGTTACTGTCTCTAACACTTAGTGTGGGTAAGCATCTTTTTAAAAAGTGACTGCGTAAAGAGGCTGTGTTCAAAGTCATATCTAGTCACAGAGACAACAGGTTTTTCAGAGGGGTAGAGGGTTACTGATTTTTTACTCCTGTTAGCACTGTGAAGCCTGGACAAGCTTGGGAGAAAAATGGGTTCTATTTCTGCCTACACAGTAAAAGAACTGCTAACTGAAGACTTTGCAACTGAATTTGTATAACTGAGGGCAAAACTTGTTTTGCAGAAAGTTATTTATTGGAGATGATGCATAAGCAAGAACAAACCCAGGTCAACTCTAAGATCTCAGCTTTGCAGGACTGGTAGATAAATGCATATTTGTAAACTGGTCAAATTTGACATGGTTGTCACAGTAATAGAACCCCACAATTTTTTTTTAAACTAACTTTTCTGGACATAAATGCATTTTAATTACATATACTACTCCTGGGAGAATTCTGCGCCCCTGCGCAATGCAGAATTTTGCAGAAATTAACGTTGTGCATACAGAATTTCCTTTCCCCCACAGAAATGGGCTGCAGTGCTGCTAGTTGCCACTAGGGTCTGCTGGACCTGGCAGAGCCCAGCCCACACACAGAAGACACTGTGGGAGTGGCGGGGGGAAGGAGAGAAGAGAAGAGGGCTAGAGGGTTCCTGGCAGCTGCAGTTGCCAGCTAGCTCTGAGGGAAGGAGATGGCAGTGCACAGGAAAGAAACCTGGGACCAAGCATCAGGCTGTTTCTCCCTCTGGATCCCTAGGCTCTGGAGAGGGTGGGGGGGATCCCACAGCTGGGCTCTGGGGAGCAGAGGTTGTAGGTATCTGAGCAAGGGGTGCCCTGCAACTGGGCTCTAGGGGAACAGGGGGTTCAGATGTATTGGCTGGGGAGGCCCCCCCGTGGCTGGGTTCGGGGAGGGGAGGAAGAGGGCGGAGAAACAGGAACTGGGTTGTCATAGGGGTTTCTTTAACTCTCTACTTCTGGGGGAATTTGTGTGTGTCTGTGTTGTTACAGGCATACTTGCTGACAGGTATTTTGAAATAAGTTATCAAAATAATTGGAACTGCAGTGATTATGTAGTATTATTTTGACAAATACAATGTGCAGAATTTTAAAATATTGTGCACAGAATTTTTAATTCTTTGGCGCAGAATGCCCCCAGGAGTAATATACAGACAGCCACTAAAAACTTACTTTGGTGGACATATTTGCATTTTCTAGGAACAATTAACCTTTGAGCACCAGGTGTCAAATTTTCTCCCAACTTGCTCATTATAAAGAATAAAGTCACCAAAATTTATGAGAAAAAAAAAAACACTAATCAAAAAGCTTCTAGTTACACTGTGGTTTTTTTTTTTATGGTTGTGTAGCAGACAGATGAAGTGTAATGTTTGGTCTATAGGTACTTTAATATAGTTTGCCACATTTGTATCAACATCTGTATGATAAATGTTTGGTATTCAAGCAGAAGACAGGGCCCCAAATTTAAGCTTCCTTAAGCATATTCCATACTGTATCCTCTGATTACAGAATATCAGAGCTCCCCAAACCATTTTTGTAACGGTTAGCACAGGGATCTCAAACTCAAATGACCACGAAGGCCACATGAGAACTAGTACATTGGCCCAAGGGCCGCATCACTGATACACACCCCTACCGCTGCCTCTGGCCCCGGCCCCGCCCCCATTCCATGAGGCACCGCCCCTGCCCAACCTCTCCCCACCCCCATTCCAACCCCTTCCCCAAAGTCCCCACCCCAACTCCGCCCCCTTCCTGCCCCTATTCCAACCCCTTCCCCAAATCCCCGCCCCCTACCCGGTGCGCACGGCTCCCCGGTCCTCCCCCTCCCTCCTAGAAAGCGCTAAGCGCTGCCAAATAGCTGTTTGCCAGCAGGAAGCACCTAGAGGTAGGCAGAGCAGCGGGGACGCGGCACACCGGGGGGGAGGGCGTGGCAGGTGAGGGAAGCTTGGCGACCGCAGCAAATAACTCCACAGGCCACGTGTTTGAGACCCCTGTGTTAGCAGCTGAAAGTAGATCATAACTTCACAACCCAGGTAACTGGATTTCTCTGCAACCATGAACATTTATTTTAAAAGGTCCCTCTACCCTACCTGCCCTCCTCATTCTTGTCAAAGTACTGAAACAAAGAAATCCCAAGAATAGAAATCTTCTTTAAATATCCTGCTAGCGTACAACAACAAAAAGAGAGCAGAAAAAGCAATGTGCATACATGTGCCCTTGTGAACCAGCAGTTGGTGACATAAAATTTGAGACTATCTTGGAAAGTGTCCTTTTCACATGGGCTTGGGTAGCCATTTTCTGGTAATCAACAAGAATTAAGATTCTACATAAGAAAAGACAGTTACCTTTTCTGTAACTGGTGTTCTTTGAGATGTGTTGCTCATGTCCATTCCATATCAGGTGTGTGTGCTCACCACATGCACTGGTGCTGGATGATTTTCCCTTAGTGGTATCTGTAGGGGACCGGCTCTGGCGCCCTCTGGAGTGGTGCCCACGTAGCACGGTATAAGGGGCTCCATCGGCTCCCCCCACCCTCAGTTCCTTCTTGCCAGAAACTCCAACAGTGGGGAAGGAGGGCGGGTTGTGGAATGGACATGAGCAACACATCTCGAAGAACACCAGTTACGGAAAAGGTAACTGTCTTTTCTTCTTCGAGTGCTTGCTCATGTCCATTCCATATTAGGTGACTCCAAAGCAGTACCCCTGGAGGTGGGTAGGAGTTCACGGACATGTAGATTGCAACACAGCTCTGCTGAACCCAGCGTCGTCCCTGGCCTGCTGAGTGCTGGCATAATGAGCCGTGAACAGAGGACCACATTGCAGCTCTACAGATGTCCTGGATAGGGATATGTGCCAGGAAAGCCGCCGAAGACGCCTGAGCTCTCATTGAGTGGGCTCTGACAATCAGCAGTGGAACCTCCGCCAGGTCATAACAGGTCCTTATGCATGAGGTGATCCAATTGGAAATCCTCTGCAAGGACACCGGAAGGCCTTTCATCCTGTCTGCCGTAGCAACGAAGAGCTGAGTTGATTTACGGAAAGGCTTGACACATTTTAAGTAAAAAGCCAAGGCCCTTCGGACGTCCAACGCGTGAAGACGCCTCTCTTCGCTGGTCCTGTGCGGTTTGGGACAGAACACCGGGAGGAAGATGTCCTGGTTCATATGGAAGGTTGATACCACCTTTGGCAGGAAGGCTGAGTTGGGCCACAGCTGAACCTGGTCTTTGTAGAAGACCTCAAACGCCATAAACGGTCAAGGCTTTAATTTCAGAGACCCGTCTCGCCAACATCACCGCCACCAGGAACACGACCTTCCAAGACAGGTGGGAAAAGGAGCAGGAACCCAGCGGATCAAAGGGCAGGCCGGTGAGCCTAGAAAGGATTAAGTTAAGATCCGACTGCGGGACAGGAGCCCATACCTGCAGGAAGAGTCTCTCGAGCCCTCTCAAGAATCTGATCATCATGTCATGGGAAAACACTGTCCTTGGATTGGCGAGCGAAAAGCAGAGATGGCCGCAAGATGCACTCTAATGGAAGAGTGTGCGAGGCCCTGGTTCCTCAAATGGAGCAGGTAGTCCAGGACAGCCTGTATGGAGGAACACGAGGGAGAGATGCCCCATTCGGATTCCCAACGGGAAAACCTCATCCACTTGGCAGGTAAGTCAGTCTAGTTGAAGGCTTGCTACTTTCCAGGAGGACCTGTTGGACTCCTTCTGAACAGGTCCGGTCCTCCGGGTTCAGCCACACAGCATCCACACCGAGAGGTGGATGGACTTGAGGTTGGGGTATAGGAGCCGACCATGATCCTGTGACAGCAAGTCTAGTTGATTGGGCAGGGGCCATGGAGGGCCTGCTGTCAGGCTCATAAGCATGCCGAACCAATGCTGGCAAGACCATGCTGGGGCGATCACAACAACCTGCGTTTTGTCTCTTGATCTTTGCCAGGACCCTGCTGATGAGTGGAATATAGGGAACGCGTACAACAGACTCCCTGACCATGACAGGAGAAAGGCATCGGAGAGGGAGCCTTTGCTCAGACCTTGCAAAGAACAAAACCAGTGACATTTCCTGTTCCGTCTGGTAGTGAACAGGTCCACTTGGGGAGTTCCCCACCTTTGGAAGATCATGCAGGCTACCTCTGGATGGAGCAACCACTCGTAGTGAGAGAAATCCCTGCTGAGGTGGTCCACCAATATATTCTTGATGCCAGGAAGGTGTCAAGCTTCCAGGTGGATCTCGTGGCTGATGCAGAAGTCCCATAGATAGAGTGCCTCTTGACAGAGAGCCAACGAGCATACTCCCCCTTGCCTGGTGATGTAGAACAGTGAGGCTGAGTTGTCCATCAGGACTCGGACCACTTTGCCCGACAGGTGGGGCAGGAAGACTCCGTACGCCAAACGGACTGCTTGGAACTCTGACATTTCTGTGCAACTTCGCCTCCTCCGGGGACCACATCCCGTGTCTGGAGGTCGCCGAGATGTGCACTCCAGCCGAGGTCCAAGGCGTCCAACACCAGCTCGATGGAGTGAGGGGGGTTGTCGAACGGAACCCCTTCCAGGACGGTCCTGTGGTCGGTCAACCATCGCAGCGAGGGAAGTATCGCCTGGGAAATAGTAACGATCTTTTCCAGGGGGTCCTGAGACTGGAAATAGACCATCCCCAGGCATTGTTGCAGAGCCAGGCATGGCGGACCACGTAAGCGCACGCTGCCATGTGGCCCAGCAGGCGCAGACAGGCACTGGCTATAGTCAGAGGGAACGTGGAGACTTCCGCAATGAGGTTCGTCGGTGCATGGAACCTGTCCCGTGGCAGGAACGCCCTGGCGCAGGTCAAGTCGAGGATCGCTCCAATGAACTCTATCCTCTGCACCGACACAAACGTCAACTTTTTGTCATTTATCAGAAGGCCCAGAGAGCGGCACGTGGCTTGAAGCACCACGACATCCCTTTGGGCTTGAGACCTGGAACTGCCCTTGACAAGCCAGTCATCAAGGTATGGGTAGATCTGGATACCCCGGCGCCTGAAGTAAGCCGCTACCACGGACCTGCACTTGGTAAACACTCTCGGTGCTATCGCCAGGTTGAACAGGAGGACCGCAAACTGGTAGTGGTGGGGTCCCACCGTAAACCAGAGGAAGCGTCTGTGTCCTTGAAAGATCACTATGTGGAAGTATGAATCCTTCAAGTCGAGGGTGACATACCAGTCTCCCGGATCCATGGAGGGGATAACAGAAGCCAGGGAGACCATGTGGAACTTTAGCTTCTTGTTGAGGTCTCGCAGGTCCAGGATGGGCCATAGACTGCCCTTGGCCTTTGGGATTAAAAAGTACCAGGAATAGAACCCCTTGTTCCTGTACTCAAGAGGAACTTATTCCACCACACCCAGCTGCAGCAACCCCTTTACCTCCTGCGCAAGGAGACTCTTGTGAGAGGGGTCCCTGAAGAGGGATGGTCAAGGCAGGTGGGAAAGGGGGGGTGGGAGAAGAAACAAACCGGAGAGTATAACCCTATTCCACTGTGCTGAGGACTCACTGGTCCAAGCAAGGAAGAAAAGGGAAAGGTGGTTGGTGTACACTGGGACAGATGGATCCGGGGAATAGTCTGGTAGGTCGCCCTCGGGCGCACCCTCAGAATGACCATTTGGCCCCTTGCTTGGCATGGGTTGAGCCCGACTGGGCAGAGGGTGGAGGTGGGTGGCTTGGATATCGCTTGTTGCCCTTGGCTTGTTTGTGGGGTTGGTCCTGCCGAGGCTGGCTCTCCTGGCCCTGAGGCTGCTGCAGTTTGAACCACTTACGCACCGGGGCTGGGATGTACAGATCCAGGGTTTTCAGGGTGGTGCGGGAGTCCTTGAGGCCATGCAACTAGCTGTTCGTTTGCTCCACAAATAGGGCTCAGCCGAAGGGCAAGTCCCGCATGGACAGCTGAGCCTCAGAGGACAACCCAGAGAGGAGCAGCCAGGAAGCTCGCCGCATGGAGACAGCGGAAGCCATGGTGCAGGCAGCAGCAGCAGCAGCGGAGTCCGATGCCACCTGGAGGGCTGCCCTGGCCACCGTCATGCCCTCATCGAGAATCGCTTAGACCTCTTGGAAGCCTTGGGGAGCGACCCTTCGAACATGGCCATGGCTTGACATATTGAAATCATACCGGCCAGGGAGGGCTTGGTGGTTGGCCACTCTCAGCTGAAGGCTGGAGAATGAATAAATCTTAAGTCCAAAGAGATCCAGCCTCCTCGAATCTTTATTTTTGGGGGTAGCCCTGGGTTGTCCTTGCCTCTCTTTGTGGTTAACCGCCTCTATCACAAGGGAGTTGGGGGCAGGGTGGGAGTACAAGTACTCATGCTTCTTCATTGGCTCAAAGTACTTGCGTTCGGCCCTCTTAGAGAGATGGGGGCCAAGGAAGAGAGGGTCTGTTACAAGGCATTAGTGATTTTGGAAACCCCTTCATGAAGGGGTAGGGCCACCCTGGCAGGAGCCGAGGAACAGAGGACATCAAAAGGATAGCTCCTCCAATTCCTCTGCCTGAAGCCCCAGGTTGGAAGCGACCCTCTTCAAAAGTTCCTGGTGTGCTTTGGTGTCATCCTGAGGAACTGGGTGACTGGGCCCTGTGATAGCCTTGTCTGGTAATGACGAGGACAATGCCAGTGCTGCAGGAACCTCCACGTCCATTGGTGGTCTAGCAGCTTGCTCCCCTGGGTACTCCTGAACCTGTGGGGTCTTACTCCTCGAAGCCTCGAGAACCAGAGGGGGAGGGGATACCAAGGCCCTGGCCTCTCCGAGGCTCCCAACACCAATCGGGCTGTCTGGGATGGTTGGGTGAACTCCCAAGGGTTCCACGGGTACCATGGCACCAGCACTGCGCTCGGGGCCATGGAACCGGTTTTGGTGCCGTCAATGCTGGCATCACCACAGGTACCAGGGTTTGTCCCGCAGTCAGGGAACATCGCTCCGTGCCGGAGCTGTAAGCAGAGCGGCAGTACCGGGCGACCAGGAACGGGCAGAGTGGTGACTCTTGTCCGAACCAGTGTCAGTTGCTGGGACCCGAAGCTGACCTGTCCGAGTGAGTCGGGTGTCTCGGTCAGGGTTTTGGAGACCGACTGTGTTTGATGTATCTGCGTCAGACACCCAGTGATCCATGCCTCGCTACTCGACCGGTACCAGGATGTTGAACGGGACTGGGAGCCACTATAGGCCGGCTGTCGGGAGGAACCTCCTGAGAAGGGCGATCTCCTCCTAGGAGATGGGCGATGATGACCAGGTGATCGGTCCAGTGATCGGTACCAGGCCCTTGGAGACGGTCGGGGCCAGTCCCAAAGATCTTGTTGAGTGGCATGTGCCCCAGAGGGTCTGCGTCAATCCACCGGCGAGGAACACCTCGAATCCCTTGATCAGTGCCCCCAGTGTGGGGACCAAAGGGGGGCGGGGGGGGGAATCTGCTGAGCCTGCCTCTCTAGTCTAAGGCATGACGGCTTCGCATGGGCGAGCGATGGCGGGACGTCACTTCTGATGGGGAACAGTGCTACTGAAGCAGGGACACATGCATAGGTCCTAAAGCAGGTTTTCCCCGAGACTGGGGTACTGCTGGAGCCGGAGTGGGCGGCACTAGTAGCATCAGAATTTCCTGAGCTGCTTGAAGGGCTTTGGGCATCGATGGCACCTGAAGCTGGTCATGGCCTGCACCGCTATCCGGAGTCGCAGGCAAAGTATGGGATGAGCTGCATTGCTTGACTTGAGTCTGAGCCGGACTTCCTGAAGGGGGTGTTGAGCTGCCCGGCATGGGTCGTGGCTCGGCTCCAGCCCTCTCTTTGTAGGAGATTGTCCCTTCACATTCTTCTTCGACTTCATGACCGGAGCCGTGGACGGCGCCAACGGAGCACTGCGCATGGAGGCCATGGTGCTTGGTGCGGAGTCGGACCGCTGCTCCAGTGCCGGAGTGAGTGCCGACTCCATTAGGAGCGCCCTTAGACGAGTTTTGCGCTCCTTCTTCATCCTAGGTTTAAAGGACTTGCAGATACGGCACCTGTCACTTATGTGCCCCTCGCCTCAGCACCTTAGACAGCTGGTATGCAGATCGCTGACGGGCATAGGCCGTTTATAGCAATCCCAGGGCTTAAAGCCTGGGGACGTGGGCATGTCCATTCCCCTGGCTGAGTCCCATTCGGGACTAATGACGAATTGAAAACAACTATTAAGGGTTTAACTAAGAAACTACTAACTATATACAAAACTATTTTACAGGTTTTCAAAGTTCGCAAGAAAGAACGAAAATGCTAGCTGAAGCAGCAGATTTTCCAGCACTGTCACTGGTAGCAAGGAGGAACTGAGGGTGGGGAGAGCCAGCAGTGCCCCTTATACCACGCCATGTGGGCGACGCTCCAGAGGGCACCAGAGCCAGTCCCCTACGGATAATGCTAAGGGAAAAAATTGCAGCACTGGTGCACGTGGCGAGCACACACACCTAATAGGGAATGGACATGAGCAAGCACTCGAAGAACTGTTATATCCACATTAAAGTGTGGAGAAATGGCTACAGTCATCTTAATGGGCCAAAATCCTTCAAAAACACTTCAGAAATAGTAGTTTGGGAAATATTGGAGAGGATGTTCTAATTTTTCCATAAGAGCAACTTACGATTTCGATTGATGGCCATTGGATGTTTTTGATGAGGGATTATATCTTTCTGGGGGGGAAAAGAAAAAAAAAAGAACACTCCTTAAAAATGAGCAGCAAAATAAGACGCTTCAAAGTTACAAGAAATAAAAATCCTAGATTAATTTGGAGGCAAGAATGGTTGAATGAATTTAGCACTTGAGGAATGGAGGGACTAACACAACTGGTTTAAGCCAGATACGATGCAAGCAGGTGTTATGCAAACTTCCCACACAGTTCCATCAATGCACCTCAACCCTGACATGCAATACACCCTTTCTATGCCTGCTTTATGGTTCTCTTAAGCAGAGCCAATCATGCTGAATTGTTCTATTTGCTTGGTGTAGTTATACATGATTTAGACTGGGACTAATAGAATTATTTCACTAATATCAGCTTACCTAGATTTGAACTAGAAGATCCAGAGTGAAAGGCTAGCACAGCAGGCAACTGCACCAACCAGAACAGTGAGGGTATGTCTACACAACAAAGAAAAACCTGCAGCTGGCCCGTTCCAACCAACTTGGGCCTGCAGCACTGTTTCCCACCCTGCAGAGTCCAAGAGCTTGGGCTTCAGCCTGAGCCTGGAAGTCTACACAGCAATGAAACAGCTCCGCAGCCCAAACCCCACAAGCCAAAGTCAGCAGGCACGGCCCAGACATGGGTTTTTCTTTGCTGTGTACACATACCCTGAATATACAAAACTGGACCAGATTTCAAGTGATTTATTTTTAAGACAGCAGTAAGTTTCATTTATTTTGAATGCTGTGAAAGAACAAATTGTTTTCCTTCTCTCTCGCAGTTAAAAACACTGTTCTGGAAAAATTGTACTGCTTTCTGCATGCAGAGACATGGAGTTACTCAGCCGGTAGCGTCATATTAACATTAGCTTCAGCATCAGACCTACTCAGCTCTGCAGTAGCGGAGTAAGGATCCCACCATTCTGACCAATCAAGGTAGGTCACTTTAAATTCCTAACTTCTGTCCAGGGCACCACAACGGAAGTCAAAATTGAAGTGGTCATAATTTGGTTTTCAATGAAATATTTAGGAGTTGAGAATCACTCCTAGCCTCTGATCAGGCTGGCTTCTCTCCATTTTACAGTGCATTTCTATATGAAGCATTTATAGATAGGCCCATATACCATAGCAATGGGTTTTCTAATTAAGTGTTTGAATTTATTTCCTTAATTCCTCTCTGTGTGTGTTCAGAGTAAGTGGCTTGTCAATATATAAGAATAAGCCTCTCTCTGCTTTTACTACTTAATCTGATTAATTATTTGGGGTATGAAGGGTAAAGCCTGATGGAAGTGAACAAGTGTGGGCTGTGTTTCAATCACACTAAATGCACTACCTGTAAATAATCCATTTGAGTAATTCTCGTGGAAAAGGAAAGACATTTCAACAAGAGCTTTGTTGCTTTTGTTCAAATTCTGAAAAGAGCTCTGGTAGCAGCGGAGAGTGAGCATATGCATAATCATACCCTGGAGTGCCTGATATTACCATATTCTCCATTTTGAATTATGCCCAATAAGGTGAGCATGGAGTGCCACAGCAAGGGGAAGCTACAGTGTGGATTGGCTACTGTCCCCAGCTATAAAACAAACCTTATGCTTTATTCTACTACACTCATTAATTTGCCTGCTGGACATCAGACTTTCAGAAACTGGGGTTCGAGTTTTCACATACAATTATCACTATGATTTTCAATCAGCTCTAAAGAGAAAGCATCTTTCGGAGGATTACAGTAATATGACTGGGTACAGCTAGGTATTTCCTCTAGAAGCCAGCAACCACAATGCAGTTTAATCATTACCTTTCAGATCATATAACAGGACTTGTAAAAGAAAGCCAATTATCTGTTTTATAAAGTAAGACTTGAAGAAAATATGGAAATGCTAACTTGGGGTTTTAACCTGTGTGACCTGTCTGGAAGATGTAGATTTAAAAAAAGCCAAGAATCCCAAGAGGCATTTGGGCCGTTAATCATATCATGAAAACATTTTATATAAATATTTTTTAAAATATATGAAACTACTTTAAATACTCACTCTGCTCTCCAGTGCCAAAAGTGGACTGTTGAGACTCCTAAGGGAATAAAAAGTTACATAAGATTATTTCAAAAGGGAGTTTTAACTAATGATGAAAGTAAAGACTGAGTCATACTGCCCCCTATTCTTTTAAATGACTGCAGTATATTAGGACTTAAGTAGAAGAGTGAAGCAAAAGCAAGGAATGAGGGTACTTGATTGTTCCTCTGGGCTCAAATTCCCTGCACCTATCCCAAAAGACATTCCAAGCCCAAGCACATGGTCTTAGCACAGGGACTTACTTCAGTAGGCCTGCCCATACTCCCCTCCTACACCAGCCCATCTGTTCCTCCAGTTACCCATGCAACTTGACACCTAATTCATGTACAATTATCTTAGCAGTGCTCACAAGTTAGACTCATTCACTTATGTAAATTATATACCCAAATTATATGGAAATCTAGCCATGAAAATCAAGCCATGTTCATTCTGGCTCTGACATCAGCAGTAGAGACCCTGGCACCAGAAGCTGATTAATTCCAGAAAATCCAGCTCTCCCCCACGCAGTAGTGCAAAGTCAATCCTGCTAAATGTAATTTAAAAAAACCAAAAGCTTGTTTTATAGTTCTTAAATAAACAGATCTGACTGAGTAGGTACAGGGAGCAGACTGCCGAATAAGAATGTCATATTTATATAGTCACCTCTTCTGACCATAACCTTGTTTTAAAGCAGTCCAGCTTTGGCCCTAAAAATATGAAATAGCTGAAAATACATGACTCAATTTGAAATGTATTACTTAGGAAATTGAATCTAGTATACTTCATTCAAATACTCTTTCACCAGTTTGCCAAGAAGAATCAAGTAATCTACCAATAGTGGGTTGTAGCTTCTATAATAAGCCTGTAAACTGATCTCCTATAGCAAGTGGCTCACTGAAGTGCTGCATGTACATAATGGTAGCTGTAAACATTCTGAACAAACAAGGGCTTTACACAACATATTCAGATGTTCTTAAAAATCTTTTACAGCTTTTCAATTTTTTATTGCAGATGGGTAAGTTGTTGAAGCAGTAATACATGAGGTTTTATTTCTTTGGAGTTCTTCACTGCAGCGTATAAAGCTCACTGTGCTCTGCTAAAGACTTCCCTCTTCCCAAAGATATCTTGTTTTATAGGTTTTATTTTAAAAATTGCTTCTTTAGTCAAAGAAAAAAAGAGTAAAAATTTAAATTGACTCAAAATGAAGCCCTGTAACATCTTCCCAGCTTCAATAGATAATTACCAGATAAACTTTGGAAACATGCAAAAGGTTAAAGCAATGACGTGTTTTTATATTTCACAGACATACTGAATGTCAGAATGATTATCTGCTATTTGGTTTCTTTTTGCCTCCATGGCCAAAAGTAGTCAGCAGGCCAAATGCGGTAGGCTATCATTCAAAATGGAAGACAGGATAGTGGGAAAATTATTGTGCTGCCTAATTTCAATAGCACTGGTAGACAGCTACCGTCCTGGGGTGGGCATACAAATAGCAATTTACATCTGTTTCTTCCTATGTACACCTTGTGACTGCTATAAAACAATGTCTGCGCAATTATCCATTGGTGTCACTTAAATGTTTTTAAGTCACACCATAGCATTCCCTGAGGGTGCGCTTTGATGAAGATATATTTTGTTTTAAATCCATTTTCCAATAATCTATTTTGGTTTTGAACACATTTCACTTTAAGAAACTCAGACAAGTAAAAGCACAAGCTTACAGCCACAAAGTTATTTCCAGCAGTATCATCTCCCAGGGGACTAATTAGGAAAGGACAAATGAGAAACAATGGAGAGGAAGGAGACCATATTAATCTAATGGGAGTAACAGCAGACAGACTGGTCAGGACAGGCAATGAAGAGATTTAAGCAGGAAGCAAACTGCACTTAGACATAAAAGGCAGAGAGAGGGAAGACTGGATATAATTGGGGAGAATGGTAATGCAGTACTTAGGTAGGTTGCCAACTTGGCTCTAGTCCAGGTAGCAGTGACTGAAAGTGGTTGCCATTTGATGGCTGTTGGGTTCTATTTGAAATGAGACCGTGGTCTCAATTCCACTTTCCATATTACTAACTTAACAGCAGCACAATCAACCCTAATCGATGCCATTGATGATACTCTCTGAGAGGTCAATGACCGAATAAACCTGGAAACAAAACTCCCCTTCCCTTCCTTAGCCATCCCTTCTCTAGGGCACAGCTGAGGTACTCCAGGGCAGAAGTTTACAATGCTGCTGTACTATTTGCTTTGTGGAGAGCAGACTTCAGTCTCAGACTCACAACTGAGCAACTTTCACCTGTACAAAAAACGCTTGGCTCTTAAGATGTTTGGGTGGTATGCGTTGATCTACGCGCACATATACAGACAGACATTTTATATACAATACCAATATTCTGCCTTTGGAGTCTGACAGTCATCTGCAGGAAATCTACGTGAGGCTGGAGCAGTAACCTCAAGCCTCAGACCATGGCTCAAACCAAATGACAGAGTATACAATTTTCAAAAGTGACTTAAGCATTTAGGGTCCTAAGCTCCATCAAAAATTTTACCCAGATTTCTTACAACAAAAGATCTACAAGGTAATCCTGTGAGGAAGCCAATTTCATGCAGCTTTGTTCTTGCTTAGGACCTGCTTTACCATTATTAAATATGTTAAGGTAATACCAATAGGCCCAATCAGGAATCTGGGACCATCATGCTAGGCACAATTCACATCAAACAGACAGTCCTTGCCCTAACAATCTAAGTTGACACATTAGACTACTGAAAAGTGCCTACGTTTGTAGTATATGGCATGCGAGACACACCAAGTGTTAGCACACAAGTAGAATGCTGTGAAACCTAGCAGCATATTACGTGTGAAGAAAGTACAGTTTCTGAAGAGATCAAGTCCTCTTAGGACAGTACAGCTTGATTAAAGTAAACCACTGTTCTGTTTTGTTTTCTACATTCCATTATGGTTTCAGGCTAAACAAACCCATGGCTCACTAACTTGCTGGAATTCTTGGAAAATATTCCTGTCAAGAATGACAAGGGCTACAACATGGTAGAGGAAATTATAGGCATTGGATCTGCAGAGAGTATTTAACAGAGTTCCTCATCTAAGATGCATAGTCATGGAATAAAAAAGTTGGCTAGAAGTCAGAAGACAAGGAGAAGCCATAAATGGAATTTTTTTGCAAGCTGGTTTAAGAAACACAATCCAGGTTGATAAAGGTCCAAAAATATGACCTATCTTTTTGTTCTTGTATGTCAGCAAGGCCAAGTAATCTAATATAGCTTCTTTCCCCCACCCCATACAAAAGATTCAATATATATGCTTACGAGGAAAGTCAAGTCAAAGGCCCACAAGCCAAACAATTCATAAACAACCCTACAATAACAAATAGGCACATGTTTGCAAGATAAGAGAAAAAACATTCTGTAAAGAAACAGATTTCTTCTTCAAGCATGTTGGGATTATTACATACTAGTTCTGAATATTATGAAACTTAACTTAGTTCTCTTAACAATAAAATATTTTAAGTATTACTGCTGGGTTGCCAATTTTGTATTACTCAGCAAATTAAGCTTGGATGAAATTAGTGTGTGCAAGATTTTTTGATCTATCATTACACTGATAAGATCAGTAAGTACCAAAAGGGAATAGATAATGAAATAATGAGACTTGTTTCTGGATTTGCATCAGGAAGTAAATCTAGGAATTGTTGTAGAATACTTTGTCAATTCTCAGCTCACAGGACAGCAGCAAACAAGAACGTACAGTTCAAAGGGGAAAGACAGGTACAGGGCTGTGCAGGTCCCCCATTCTGCTCTCTTCAGGGAGGATGGGTCTCTGTTTGTGGGTATGTATTGACAGCAGAGGCGTGGAGTGTCATGAGACCTGGCCAGAGCATTTTAGAGAACCATATTAGTAATTTTCACCACAGCTCAAGGCAGCTACATTAATCTTGGAGATTACATAGAGGACAGTGCTCCACTCCTCCCAGAAAAAAGCAAGTGATATAAGATGTTAAGAATGAAATAGATGAACATAGAAAAACAACTGACAAAAATAAACTTCAAGTGAAATATGCTTATAACTCAACTATTCTCTATCAGGGATCAAAATGGGTCATTCAGTGGGCTCTTACTTTCCTCTGGAGTCTGCCCACAATGCTCCAAAATCTCAGCTTTCATTACAAAAAATAAGTCTAGCACTTATGACTTTGAAGATTATTCAGTTAACATTATAAAGGTTATTTATGAAGTAACATTTGCTGAGCCTGTAAATGCTGAAACAGTGGCAAGGGAGGAACAGACTGCCCCAATCCATTTTCAGGGTGTGTTAACTCTGGAGCAGAATGATATTGCAATGTTCTTTCACTGTTGATCACACACGAGAAACAAGAGGGATAGATGTAAGATAGAGGGATGTAAGAGCTGCACTGTCTTCTTCTAGTGATGCCGTGCTAACAAACATACAATTGTTATTAGTGCGTGACAATTTCATTGACTCTCTTTAAAAATCAGTATTTGTAGTTCTACATTAATGATACCATGGGGTGAAGGGACGAAAAAGCCAACTGAGCAGAGTTAAGACTAAGTCAGGGGCGGGCAAACTTTTTGGCCTGAGGGCCGCATCGGGTTTCGGAAGGTGTATGGAGGGCCAGTTAGGGGAGGACCCCCATCCCTCCGCTTCTCGCCCTCTGACCCCCCTCCCCCACCTCCCAGGACTCCTGTCCCATCCAACCCACCCTGGTCCCTGACCGCCCCTGGAACCCCTGCCCCGACTGCCCCCCACCGCCCCATCCAACCCCTCCCTCCCTCCTTCCTGACTGGCCCCCCGGGACCTCTGCCCCCATGCAACCCCCCTGTTCCCCACCCTCTGACCACTCTGACCCCTATCCACACCCCCGCCCCCTGACCACCACCCCAAACTCCCCTGCCCCCTATCCAACCCCCCCCACCCCACTCCCTGCCCCCTTACCACGCTGCCTGGAGCACCGGTGGCGCTACAGCCACGCTGCGCAGCTCAGAGACCGGGTCAGGGCAGGCTCTGCAGCTGCGCTGCCCCAGGAGCTCACAGCCCCGCCGCCCAGAGCATTGCGCCGGCGGTGGGACGCGCTGAGGCTGCGGGGAAGGGGGAACAGCAGGGGAGGGGCTTGGCAGGAGGGTCCCGTGGGCTGGATGTGGCCCGCAGGCTGTAGTTTGCCCACCTCTGTTCTAAGTGCGTAACTGTGCATTTCCATACTTTATATGTCCGAATTTCTTATAAGCTTAACCATACCTTCGCATTCCCTGCATTTGTGATGCTTGACTTTGGGGATAATTACAGGATCCCTAGATGCTTTTAAGTTACTGACATGTATTCAACCTTAATGCCAATTTAATGTAGTTTTCATCTGGAAATTATCTTTTATTTTGTTTTTAATTAAATATGTTATACATAAATACTAAAAGAGAATGTTACTATGGGATATTTCCAATGATCTGAAGATATGTACTATCAACTTAAAAAAATAAGTTTTATTTTAAACTTTCAGGGCCAGATCTAGTGCATACCCCACTACAGACCAGCACAAAGCAGTCATAGTGTACTGTCCAGTTTCCCTTCTCCCTCTTGATCCTACCCACATTCTCATGCGCATTCACACACACCAGTTTTCCCTTCCTTCCTTTCCTACTGAACAGATCTGATGCAATGGGTACTTTTTGAAAAGAACCTTTTAAGATTAATGGTCATGACAACAAAGCTCTTCATAACAAAGTTTCTTCTTCAGCCCCTGCTGATGGAAAATAACATTATTTACAGAAAAATCAATGAAGAACTGCTCTTTCGAAATGGCTGTCATTTCCTATTGTTCTCAATGGGACTGAAGCCACAGCAGCCAGATACTGTCTCCCAATTTTGTTCCTTTCAGGAAGATACAGCAGTTGAGTGAATGCAGATGGGGAAAGAACAGAATTGTGCTCTTTACAGGGCTATCATGGGTACTGCTGTAAAGCCAGGATGGATTTTCAGACAAAGGGTTACCATGTATTCAAATAAACCCCAAATGACAATGCACAGTTGAATTTAACAACAAGAGCTTTAAAACCCTGCAGTGCAATTCTTGAACTTTAAAAGGAGTTTCTCTAGTTTTAATGTCACTCAATATTTAACTACTAAACAAATATAAAGTTAAGTTTGTCAGTCACTAACCTTAGTTGGAAAAGGAAATTTTGATGGCTCTGTTTTGCATGGTGTATGAATAGCAGTCAGAGGGGGAGGCCAAGAGTGGGTCATCTCCTGTAAACAAACCAAACAGCAAAAAGCCATTATACGTTAAGGTTAAAACACATCAAAATGTCAACTTTAAAAAGCTATACACACTTCTGTGTGAAATATTTTTACCTATAATCATTCGATGTAAAATCTAAGAATATTTACTTTAATATTATAGACTCATTTGTTTTTTTCTGTTTACTATATCCATTTGACAGCATTTTGAGTATGCAGTTCCATTCTCTGCCTACATAATGAACAAACTTTTGCAGAGAAATCTGAAAATTCTTTAAAAAAACATTTGTCCATGAAAATGGACACTAAAATACATTCAATAAAGAAAACACATAGAACTGATAAGCTGCTTTCTGTTCCTCCAAAACTTCTACCAGCAAGTTTAAAACAGGGATGTCAATGTGTGTCAATACTTTGTAAGAAGATCTAGGAAACTGAAGGGCACAACAGGTTTAAGGTTAACAGCCGTTGCAGCAGAAACTGGAATCCAAGTACTTCGCACATTGATGATTTTTAGGGAGTCAGATAATGTAAGTGGAGTTCTTGGGACACTGCTGATTTTCTCTCATGTGCAGGCAGGGCAAGTACTCCATTTCCCCACTTTAGCAGTGTTTGTTTATTTAATGAATAAAGTCAAGAACCGGAAGAACAGACAACTTACTTTTAGAATTTCATCCACACAGGTCACGTCACCAGATGCTGATGCCTATAAATCAAAGTTCAGGATTAACTATTATATTTATACCTCTTAAGGCTTCTCCCCCACACCCGTTAACACACCGGATTTGAAGTTACACTTGTTTGTGGCCCAAGTCCTGATGATATTCATCCAGAATCAGTGAGAGAAGTAGCACTGCTAGACTAAAGAACCAGCAATAGTTTTAGGATCGGATATCTCCCAAACTGCAGAAATCCTAGATTTCGTAGAGCACTGGCACACAGAAATGAAATATACTAAAAATCATGTTATTCTAATCCCTTACCTGTATTCCTCACTTAAATGTTAACATGATTTTAACAAGGCAGTGTCTTACAAACATCTGAAAGTTTGGCTTTATTTATTTTTTAAACTATAAGTTCATGAGGCAAGTCACTGGCCACTATCTGAACTCAAGTGATTGAAAAAGCAGAATGGTAACCCATAACATGACTTTAGATCTGTTCTCTCATGAACTGCATTATTAATTAGAGCATAATAAGGGCTACTTACAGTTTTGTACTTTAATAATTCCCTGTACCTCTGTCCTAATACATGTGGGGGGAGGGGGGAGAAGAGCTGCAATACTGTTTGTCTTAGTGTAAAATAAAAATTATGCATACATTTGTGAATACTTGGCATAGATGTCTTTCCTTATGCATGATTTTTAACCATGGCCATTATTTTTCTACATTTTATTTAGCCATTTATTTGCGATATCTAAAAGACTCCCAGCTATTGCTATTCAAGTGGCTAAGAGTAGATGCAATTGCATCTTTTTAAAATAATTTTAAACTACACTGATCCTCAACATGGCTGTGCAGATGCAGGCAACCTATACTCAACACTCCAAGAGTAGCTAAACCACTAAAATATGTTTAAGCTAAATATGCCCTATACAGAGAAAAAAATATTGCTTATATTCTGAAACCTATTACATTGTTTTTAGAAAACTGTAGTTATATTATGCACAATTACTACACTTCAAAAAGAGAATTTGGTTTATGCCACAATCGAACATAACCGAGAGTAAAATCCATTACATATGACTCATCAGAAAGAACCAGAGACCATAAAAGCTCCAACATGGTATGCAATTATGTAAAAACCATGACATGCACAATGGGGATGTAGAAGGAAATAAACAACATTCTCCTTAAAATACAAAAGAAAAATGTGTGACTTCCCACTGACAAACTACAAAAGTTGCTTCACTTTCCAATGGGAAGTCCTGTATTTTTATAGAAAGTTAACTGTAGCCATATAGGCTGGAATTTTAAATGGAGCCTATAGAAGTTAGGCACCCAACGCCCTTAAGCGCCTCTGAAAATCCCAGCCATTGATGCTGAAAAAAGATAAACCCCCCCAAAACTTAGTACCAACTTACATCTAGTGGTTGAGAAGGTATTTTAAGCTTGGTTAGATGTGCTTTGCTGCTAGGCTTCAGCTCACTCATGCTGTTGCTATGAGTTTGACTACTGTAGTGTTCAGAGGACAACTTTGGTTCCATAGACTCCTGTCCATCCATGGGCCTTACATAGGCAGTGGGCTTCTGCAACATTGAACTGGACTTGGACATTAGTGAAGGAGGAAAAGACTGGTTAGAGTGCTGTCCACTTGAAAATGAAGGTACACGGGAAGGTGAGTCCCAGTTGGCATCAGGATCCCGTGGAGATTTTGAGCGCTGATGTTCCTTGCTATGATGATCACTTCCATGAGACCTGGAATGGCTGGAGCTCAATGAAGAAACAGCAGGTGGTTTTCCAGGGCTGGAAGAACGGGATTTGGAGTGTTCTGATCCGTGCTGGCTTTTTTTGCGGCTGCTGCTACTACCACCATATGAGTCACGGTCATGCCTCTGGCCACTGCTGCTAGTGTTATTGCCACTGCTCCGCTGACTACTGTGTCCAGTTTGTAAACCTGAGGACCGTTTCTGCGATTGGGAGGAAGTGCTAGGTGCTGGTCCTACAGGAGTCCATTTGCTGCTCTGATGAGAGCTGGTACTGTGTCTCTGTTCACCAAAGAAACTTTGGTTTGATTTTTCATCTGGCGTTGATGGTACTGTTGGTTTGGGAATACCAACAAGCTTTTGTAGAGATCTGTCTCCTATAAGATCCTTCATTTCATCATAATTTCCAAGCATGCTCTGAATACGGTTAGACAATTGATCTTCTTTGCTGGTCTGTGCAAAGTATAACAGAAATATAAGATTAAAAATACATTTAAGAAGTATTTTTAAAATGAGATTCCTAAATCTAAGATATATACAACTTGGCTTAGGTAAGTTGACTTGACACAAAACTAGAGTAGTAAACCCAAAATTCAGAATTAAGAACTTAAGTTAGCATCCAAGTCTATTTTGTGTGCCATCCCAGTTTCGCCTCCTGTTCTTAATATTTTAATCCCTTTAAATTTAAATAAATAATTTATTAAGTTTAATACGTAAGTAGTAATAAATGGACTCTGCATACCAGTTCAGAGCAGGACGAGGCTGAGATTTTTCAGTGTTGTCAAACGGAGCTAGGCACTCAGCTCCCATTGGTGACTGAGAATCCCAATGAAAATTTCTAGAGAAGTACTAAGTTATTCTCCTAATTAATACACAAAGAACTATGTAGTTATTATTCCCTTCTGATTTCTAAAGCTAGTCATCTTATTTTTAACATTTCACTCATCCTTTTAAATTATTTTATCTTTACTCTCTCCCCCGTCTGTCTTCAAACTATACATATTTTATTCTTCAAGGCTGAAAATCCCACATAGTAACAGACCATTTGGCTGTGCACCACTAACAAGAAGCCTTCAGTGGGCTAATATAACTAATAACATATCCATAAAGCTTGATCAAGTTTAACATTAAATGCAGCTTCCTACTAACAAAATATGGTAGCTAGATTACAGATATTAGTTTATGAAATATCATAGACTGAGTGCAGGGGGGAAAATGTAATATTGTAATGGAAGAATCTTCCACACAAACCAAGAACTATCTATCAAAAGTAGACAAGACAACTGACTGGCCAGAGAGTCAAGGAAAAAATTTTGCCTAATGAGTTAGAAACGATTAGAGGTTGGCACAAACAAAACCAATCTTATCTATTAATACAAGGCCAGTTCAGCTGTTTTAAATAACGACTGTTCAACTGCCAGATAGATAAGATGGGCTATTATATGCATTTTCTATATTCAATGTCCCCTTCCACACAGTCCTCCAAATCCCTCACTGAGCCAAGATCTTTCCATATAGTTCCTGGCTTTAAATCTCACATTGCAGCCACCATTCTTTCAGCAGAGGATGGACTATGGCTGCCTGCCTCTAGACATTAACGACAGACATCCTTACTGGCACAGCAGGTACAGAGAAAAAAAATATGTATCAACTAGGCCACCCTGTAGAGGTCCATGCACACTTATTTTGATAGCTTGTGGGGAAATGGTCCAAAGTACACTGCTACCTCGATATAACGCTACCCGATATAACATGAATTCGGATATAAAGCGGTAAAGCAGTGCTCTGGGGGGGCAGGGCTGACACTCCGGTGGATCAAAGCAAGTTCAATATAAAGCGGTTTCACCTTTAACACGGTAAGATTTTTTGGCTCCCGAGGACAGCGTTATATCGAGGTAGAGGTGTAGTTTAAGGAAATAAGAAGCCAACAGTTAGAAAGAAAAATGTAATGGAAAGGTTTAAAGAGCCTTAATGCCACAGTTCCTTTTAAATTCTGCTATAATTCTATGGTAATACAAAATTATTTTTCCTTTAGCCATATGAACTAGGTAGGTGGTTCAGAAGAATGTTTTGTTCAAAGCCCTGAGCTATAATCACAAAATTCTCATAGAAGAGAGTTGTGGGGAAGTATTGCTGGCCACACAAAAATGGCACTGGCACTTTTAAGGAAAGAATCTAATTATTATTTATGCAGTTCTTACTTATGCACTTCTCAATTTGGAGAAGGAAAACGAACCATTTGTTTAACTAGTGTTTGTAGTCAGTTTCTAGTCAACTCCATTCATGCTCTAACACAATTTTGCGATATTCATTTGTGAACACAGCAGTGGACGTTTTGTTTAAGTATCTTTCCAGTAGAATTCTTTCTAGAACCTGGGCCAGAGTTGGGCTGTGTTTATCAAAGACATGAGTTCTATACAGTATAGCTTTAGGTTGGCGATGAACAATTGTACCAGTGATATTACTCCTGGGGGAATTCTGTGTCACTGCATGCGTGCAGAATTCATGTCCCCTGCAGATTTCTTTTCCTCCCTGCAGAAAAATGACTAACAGGGAAGCTGCAAGAGCAGTCATGCACCACTCCCTAGCTGCACAGATACATTGTTTCAGGCAACCGGAGCAGGCAGCAGAGAGGTAAATCACCGCAGGGCTGGGGATACCCCAGCCAGCGGTTCCTACACTGAGCTGGGATCAGCTGATAGTCTCAGCTGGGCTGGAAGCAGAAGAGGACGGGACTTTCTCTTCCCATGCAAGAAGTGGCTGGGGCTGTGTTAGACCCAACCCCAGCTGCAGGAAGCTCAGCATACTCCCCTGCTTCCTGCCCCCATCGCTGCTCAGCTGCAGGGGGAGAGGTCACTGTATGGGGAGCTGCTCCTGCATCCGCCCAACCCCCATGCATCCGGACCTCCCATACCCAGACACCCCCACCAAGCCTCACCCAGAACCCCCCTATCCTTTCATACCCAAACCCCACCACATTGAACCTCAACTCCTGCATCTGGAGCCTCCTGCACCCAAACCCCCTGCCTCCGGCTCCTACCCCTGCACCTAGACCACCCCCCACTGAGCTCCCTGCACTTAAACCCCCGCCACCATCTTGAGCCCACACATCCAGATCCCCATGCCACTGCCCCCCAATTAGCTGCACCTAGACCCCCTCCCCACCAAGCGCCACTCCCCCCACACCCAGATCCCTCCACTGAGCTCCAAGCACTTTCACCTGGAAGTCCCTGCAGAGTCCCCTTGCCCCTGCACCTGGAACCCCGCCAACGAGTCTCCATGCATCCAGATCCCCCCCACACCTAGGCCCTTTACTGAGTTGCCTCCACCCAGATTATCCCAGACAGAATCCTCTGACCCCACACCTGGATCTCCCCCCCAGAGCCCCTCCACACTTGGATCCTGCCTGGTTGAGCCTGCCTGCCCCACACCTGGTGCTCCTTGTGCAGAGGGGCAGGGCCCCAGGGTGTTTCTGGGGCAGGCCCAGGCCTTGTGCTGTGTCAAGGTCGGGTGCAGCCTCACCACCTAGTCCATGTCCCAGGAGTGGGGAGGCTGCAGGATGATCTCCCACTTTTATGCAACCAGTGGCCTGTGCTCCCCGCTGCCATGCTGGAGCCTCTGCATTTATTTATTGACAAATAAAACCTGCAGAATTTTAAAATATTGTACGCAAAATTTTTAATTTTTTGGCGCAGAATGCCCTCAGGAGGAGTATGGTATTAAGAACCTCAAATACTATCAGTAGACTAGATAGCAGGGGTTAAAAAAAAAAAAAAAGCAATCCCCGAACTAATCTTTCAGACTGAGGCTATTTCTCTAATAACCCTTAAATGATTTTTAAGGCCAGTCTGCCCTAAAAAGGTTACAGTGGTAGAATTATGTCAGTTAAGGGTGTGATTTTTGTTTTTACTGATACAGTTCTACTGGTCCAAGCCCTAACATGTGTAGTTATACCAATTCTGTTTACCAAACTGGAATAAGCACTTCTCTGCCAGTATAACTATGTCCATACTAGGAGACCACTTTAACTATAACAGTAACATTAAAGCAGCAAAACTTTCTAATACAGACAAGACCCAAGTCTCATCTCCTCACTTACCAGAGGAGGCTACATTGAAAGAATTTTTTTTTTTTTTTAAGGGTTCTTGAATAATAAAGAATTAAAATCATGGAGGTCATTATCTTACCCTTCGAAAATTAGTTTCTGCCTCAGGCACATATATATTGTTCGTCTATAGGTGTTGAGTGTGGCCTAAATAGATCCTTGGGAGAGAATCTAGTGTGGGTTTAAAGTCATGGGTAGAGACTTTAAATAGTTTGTAAAGAAAAGAAAAAAGTTACACCAAACCCTGAATTAAGCTCACAATAGTAAATGAATTTTAAGGAACCTGGCTATATTAAATGGTAAGAACCCCAGGCTATGAAGCAGTTTTGTATTTAAAATCAACCTGCTAGTCAAACTTCCTATTCCTGGGTTTACCTTTAGCTAGAGTACTGTGGATGAAGGTTAATATGCTAAACAGTAAGCTAAAAAAGCATTTAAAAAAAAAAAAAAAAAGCTAGCCACCATAACAGACTTGACCAACACTTGAAATGTTTTGGGTGGCTGGAACAATTTCAGAAGGAAACTGAAAAGTTAGCTGAAGTTTCATTATCCTTTTCAGCACATCCTTTCAAATAAAGCAGTGTCTTTATTCTTGAGTGATATTTTGAGCATCTATTAGTCCTGCTACCTAGTAGCCATCCATCCTCACTTTCAAGCCCTGCTTCTTATCACTGTCACAAGAACTGTGCACTAGAAAAAAAATCACGTAAAAAAGCCTAGAAATCAAATAATTAGAAATATGGCTTTTGCTACAAGGAACTGCATTTTTAATAATAGCATAAACTCACAACTTTATATGGTTCAGCAAAGAGAGGAGAGTTAGGTGGAAAGACTTCTTCGCCCTGTTGAATTTCTTGATTTCGCCTTTCCCTTTCTTTCATACGCAGCACATTCCGGTCTTCACGGTTCATGTTGCTATGAACAAAAACATAATTTCTGATCACAGAATGGAAGTGAGGGATGAAAGTGAACAAAGCTAGTTCCATTGTATGCAGTTTGCCAACAGAATGGTTCAATTGAAGAATCCCCTTATGACAGCAGGAGATATCCAAAATTGAAAAGAAGTTTTTAATTAAACAGCTGGCATCTGTATTTGCTATAACCTGCAGTCAGCAACTAGCTTATATCTGTAAAACTGGTAGAGCTTAGGCAATGATCAAAAATAGAAAAATTCACACAGAATCCATAGGTGAACGAACCCCTACTCCTCCAAACCATTTCACCTGCATAATTAATTTAAGTTAGAATAGGCTGGTTTAAAAAAAGTAGTATCCATTTGCCATTCACTGTTAAAAGCTTCCACCACTTTTTCCTTTTAATATCCCCTGACTGTTCCCCCATTCAGTATACAACCCCCACCCACACTCCATCCCTTCCCATGTCCAATGCTTGGCCTCTACTTTTGCTCTACCTTATTTTGCTTTGTTTTTGTCCCCAACACAGCTTCTTTGGTGTCCATCCTCTATCGTAGTTAGACCTCAGCTTTGCTCTTGTTTCTAGGTTCCCTAAAAAACGACATTTCTGCTCTAAATACATATTTCAGCAAACACCTCAGTCACAGCAATATTGCAGCCTCTCGTCCACTGTCCTGTCATACAGTCAGTAACTACTGATCAGTATGGGTTAAGAAACTGGAAATTTCTCTTTTTTAAGAAAAGTTTACTGAAATCTGACTTAGGAGATGTCTGCTTCAACTGACACACTGCTTTAATTATAAGCACTAAGGCCAAATTAAAAAAAAGGATGTCTAAAAAGTGTCTCTTTGAACTTGAGAAAGCATCAAGACAAAGTAATTCGGGAAACAAGACTATGAATAAGATGGCACTAGTAATGGTGTTTGTGTGTACTATTCTTCTGCAAAAGTCGTAAGTGTAAATCAACATTCAGTTATTTATGTAGCACCACATGTGCAAGGTGTTTTACACACAGAAGAAATTAGTGGTCTCTGAAAGATGCTACAGTCTAAATAAGATGAAACAAAATAAAAGGTTACATTAATTCAAGAGACCATTATTTGACTGTTTAGACAACTGCCCAATTATTTTCAAAATGTTTGCTGAAGTATTCTATTTGAAATCTACATGATAAAACAGTTACTCTATTCTAAATAAATGAGTAGTCATCTTCAATTTCTATTACTCAGCCTTTTAAATATTTACTTTAGCTTACTTTCACTGTAATTTTTCTCTCTGTATTTAGCTTCATTCTGATTGTCTCATACTCTAAGTTAGTATAATGAACTTTAAGAGATGCTGAAAAGTAGATTAGGGCCAAAATATAGTTTTAGCTTGATCAGTGGAAACATTCAATTTAAAAAGAAAATTGACAGACATGTTTTGGTTGTACTTAAGTATTTCCCAGCAGTGTCTACAATGCAAACACAATAAGAGAGCGTGTCCGTTCAGACCATGTCTTGATGGGCAAAAATGATATTTCTTAATTGTGTTAGCTTAACACCAGGCTACAAAAGTGTCAGCTAGAAAACCTCTGAATGTATTACTCTGCATCTTCAGGAATGTTAACATGAACAAAAAGCCCTGATAAAATGATTGAAAGCCATTCAGCTTATCTGTTCTTCAAGACTGAGCCCTATAAAAAACTTGCACCTGGAAAGTGAAACTGACTAGTTCACTTTGATTGTCCAAACTGACTGAACAGCAAAAAATAAACTAATTTTCTTAAAATGGTTACTAATTTAAGGTTTTTGTGATAAAGGAAAGATAAGGGATTCTTTAATTTAAAAAACACAATACACATGATACATGGAACCTGGAAAATTCATTTCAACTTGATCATGGATATAGAATTGAGAGATAAGATCCTTCTTTGGGCTAGTATCCTGTCTTCCTATAAAAAGTATTGAAACAAAAAGACATTATAGACAACACGAATTTAATTATACAGACTGTTCAGTTAAAAGCCACCTAGAACAGCTGCATTTAACTTCTGTGCCTGTTGACTATAAAATGTAAAATTTTGATTAATCCTTTCAGATTTACTTTTTGTTGCTCATCCTAGAATACTTAATCCATATGGGTAATCTAGGCACACCTAGAAGACATACAATTACTACAGTTTAGAAGCATATAAAGTTTAATTAACATTTAAGCAGACTTAACATTTGCAGCTATTTAAAAATATGGTGTAGAGTTCGTAATGTAATAATGAGAAACAAATTTTGATCAGCAATAACTTTTACAAATGAAGACCTGGAGCAACTTCCAACCTTACATTAATAATTAGGACTATCCAAACTAAGTAACGGAAACAGTCTTCTTACTGCACCGAGGGACTGCAACGTGTGCAACAACTTCACGTGAAAAGGCAGTAAGGATGGAAACCTTGGTTTGGGAACTGAGTTCAGTCAGGGGCAACACTGGAATTAAATTGGCTCTCTCAGCTCACACTACTAGACCGTTGGAGAACAGGTAAATAGAAATATTACACAAGCTACCTGAATTTCTCCCTCCCGCTAACCTCCCATCTTAAACATTATAGTAAAAGAAAAATTTCTTCACAGGTGGTGGATTTGGATTGTATTTGTTTCACTGAAGCCAATAGTTTAAAAGGGATTCAAAAATCAGATTAAATCTTCAGTGCTTCCAGTGAATAACAGCCATTAAAATCATTACAAGCTTGCATACTGGCATTATGTTCATAGATTAAACTAATGGGCTGTTGGTTTGGTGGATTTTCATAACTATATAAGTTATCTCAGACAGCTCCCTGGTTGAACAATGGGCAGGTACTATACAGCTATAAGATGGTCACCTGAGAGAAACTAGATGCAGGTCTATGCTCAAACAAAAATAGTAAGAAGCAAAGGTACTTTAAAAAGCAAATGACAAAGGTATGTCTATTAAAATCAGTACTGCTACTAATTAACTGATTTTGCAAACTCCTTTAGGTTAAGGCTTTTACAGCCAAATTATAATTCTCAGTGAATTATTTTTTTAAACCAGTTAAAAACTATGAATACCTATCAAAATTAAACATTCTACACAGTTGGCTCATTAAGTTTATAACAACCAAAAGTGATTTTCCTATGCTCGGAGCCTCTTGCCCCAATTCCAATGTCAAAATACAAGAGCTGGAGCACACATGAAAACCTGGGAGGCGGAGGGAAGGAAATCACACTAACAAAGCACATTAATAGTCAGACATCACATGAAACCCAAACAAAACACTGACTAAATACTGAATCCAGCTGTGTCCAGTTGTTGGGTTTAGGTTTTATGTTAAAAAGAAACTGTTTTAAGCTGAAACCTATTACCAGCTGATCTTTATCTAAAAGATATCCTTATTGCCACCTCACCCCACCCTCTCACTGAACATTTTATTTCTCATTTTCCCACTCCTCTCTAGTGTGAGATGGGTATGTCTTCACTGCAGTTACTCCAAGTGATCGTAAACCAGGGTGTGAGCACACAGGTTAGCCTAGTCTGGGTCCGAGCAGTTATACTGCAAAGCGCTACCCAAGTTATTATGTTTTTACTGGTACAGCATTCCCCCGTGTCTCTTGTTAGGACTTCTGGGAGCATATCCCATGGTTCTATGCAATGCAATGCAATAAGCTGAGCTATCCAATGAATTGTGGGAGAATGTGGTCCCTTCTGGGCACACAAGGGGAACCGTGGACAGTCACTGCCGGACTATCACCACGCAAGTGCTTTAGCCTGCATCCTTACTGAACAGTGAACATGTTACCAGCCCAAGTGAAAGCCACCAGGTTCTAACCCACAACCCCTCATAAGCTAGCTAGCATGGGTTGAAAGCATCACTACACTCAAGAGCGAGCACTGGTTCTCAAACTTTTGTACTGGTGACCCCTTTCACACAACAAACCTCTGATTGTGACCCCCCCCCCCATAAATTAAAAACATTTTTTTATATTTAAACACTATTATAAATGATGGCGGTGAAGTGGAGTTTGGGGTGGAGGCTGACAGCTTGCAACCCCCATGTAATAACCTCATGACCCCCTGAGAGGTCAGAGCCCCCAGTTTGAGAACCCCTGGGTAAGAGGTTGGAGTGTGTGGATGGGAAGGGAAATTAGGGCAATACCTGTTAAACAGTTCAGAGTAACACTGTAGTGAAGACATACCCTAAGAAAAGACAAATCAACTGAGGCAATGCAACTGTCACAAGATGATGGACTTATTTCACAAAGCTATGGCTACAGTGATCATTATTAAGTTACCACAGTGGTATCTGAGGTTCCAGAGTTTTCCCCTGTACTATTACTTAAAAGTAGAAACAACTGTGATAACTGAGTGTGTATATATATCTTGTCAGTAGAACAAGGTGGTACGATAATATCTTTTACTGGACCAACTTCTGTTGGTGATAGAGAGAAGCTTTCAAGCTACACAGAGCTCTTCCTCAGGTCTATAAAAGATACTCAGTGTCACAGCTAGATACAAGGTCAAACAGATAGAATATGTGCTAACTACTTATGCTAAATTATCTATTTGACCTGGTACTTAGCTGTGACATTAAGTACCTTTTATAGACTTGAGGAAGAGCTCTGTGTAGCTTGAAAGCTTGCTTCTCTCTCTCTCTCTCTCTCTCTCTCTCCCTCTCCCTCTCCCTCTCCCTCTCCCTCTCCCTCCCTCCCTCTCTCCAACAGAAGTTGGTCCAATAAAAGATATTACTTCACCCCCTTGTTCCTTTAGTATCCTGCAACCCACACAGCTACAACAACTCTGGACACAAGAAAAATGTTGACTTTCTAGATTTGTGATCTCTGTATGCTCAAACTTTCCTCTAAATTCAACTTAAAATACAAGGACAGAATTATAAAATCATCATGAGAATGGTGAAGTGAGGGTTACTTAAATCCCTGCTGCCATGTTTTAAAGAGAACCATTTCCTCTTATATCAGTACTTAAGAAATGTATTGTATGAGAAACTATACTAGAGACAATGGTGAAGAAGCAGAGTACACACTTATTCTGAAAAGGTTTGGCATTTATTCTTTCAACTGACTCATGGTGCACCAACTAAAGACAGCTATGCAAACCAAGTCAGAGTAACCCATCTGAGTCTCAAGTGGTGCAAAGTCTTCAAGGCTTTCATCTTTCACTGAATCATGAATAGCTGTTTTTATTAACTACACATCTTAAATCTGACAGGAATAAAGCAAAGACAAGGAAGCAGGCACCCTTTTTGCCCAAGTATTACTGGCAACATGGTGAAAGGCGATGGATCACTTGATGATTACCTGTTCTTTTCATTCCCTCTGGGGCACCTGGCATTGGCCACTGTCGGAAGACAGGATACTGGGTTAGATGGACCTTTAGTCTGACCCAGTATGGCTGTTCTTATGAAAGACATCAAGATAAATAAATCTCTTTTTAGGCGTATGTCTAGGGATAGGCTTAACATCCTTTCTTCTCACCATGTCTCCCCCTACTCAACAATCACAGAAATCAAAGAGTTCATTAATTCAGAATCCATCCTATCATAAGTTCATCATGCTCCGTCACTGACAGCAGCATTGCTCAGTTTTCTTAGACCCATTAAAGCAGCAATCAGACAGCTGCCAAAACTGGGTGCCCAAGTAATCCCACACACACACACAGCATTCCATACAGAAAAATACTCCCAACTCCAACTTTCCAACCAGGCATTAGTGGGTCTTTAAAGCATGTCTACAACACTTTTGCCTCGTATCCTCCAAAAGTACTCATTTGCACTCAAGGGTTTCTTTTTCTAAAACCGGTTTCATAAAGCAAGAGATGAAGTAATAGCCATTCATTTATTCAGTGCTGCTTAATTGGCTGTGATTAAACAGCAAAGTCCACTTTGACAACATTTAGCCATGAGCGATAAACAGTCTTCAGAGAGAATACACATATCTAGCTCTTCATGCTGGACACACCCAGTTTCATCAACTATATTAGACATTTTTCACTATATTTCAAATAGAAAAGTAGAAAATTCTGTCCTCTTTCTCAATACTCAAGATGTAGAATGATACCCCAGAATCCTGTAGTTTACACTTTAGAGGCCCACTTTGTTTTCACAAACTATTTACACGGACACGGACACGGGGGGGTGGGGGTGGGGGTGGGGGGGACGGGACTGGAATCCCTTTTTGTATTTCATTGTCAGCCCAGCAGATTAATGATCACACGTGCTCCCACGCTTAATACTGGAAGTGTAGCAACTTACTACAAAACTTGCCACCAAATTCTTTGCACAGGCTAAAATGCTACAATGTATCAGCTTACAACACAATTGCTCCCACACTGAAGAAGCCAAAAGATCTGCAAAACCCATAAAAGAGGATATATTCTAGAGTAGTCAGGATAAAGAGTACTACAAATGCTACAGAAAACTATAGCCAAGAGCTATCATAGGGTATGTCTACACTGCAATTAGACAACCATGGCTTGCCTATGCCACCTGACTTGGGCTATGGGGCTGTTTAATTGCAATTTAGACATTCAGGCTTGGGCAGGGTCGTAGAGCCCAGGCCTACAAGTCTACACCACAAATTAAATAGCCTCTTAGCCAGAGTCAGCTGGCATGGGTCATCCGCAGATTTTTAATTGCAGTGTAGACATACCCCATGAAACCTCCTGTCCTGCCACAACCCACTAAGACAACAGTGTTGGATGGAAAGGTGATGGTGTCCTAGGTGAAGCACATCTAGTGGATGGTGCTCAACTGTAGATCTCCTTCAGAGATCAAAGACTGAGCCCAACCCTGGACATTTTCAAAGAATGATGCAAACCAGCTTTTCACAACAGCCTTTCCCCAATAATTATGCTGAAGAACAAGCCAACATTATTTCACAGACACAGGAGAGCGAAACAGAAATAACTATCTGATGCAAAGAAGAAAAGTATGGTTTAACAGACCAGTCTAAAGCAATCTGTTTTTTGTATTTGGCTCCTATTTACTACAATAATGGATTCCATGAGTGAGTAAAAAAGATTTGAAAAGGTGATTGAAGTGACATCACTGCACATGAATTCATTGCACTGGAAATGCAAGGTGTGCACAGGTAAACCAAAATCTTGGCAAATTACTGCAAGATGGATTCAATTAAATAGGTATTAAAGTTAACATTTAGTTTGAAGCTATTTCTTTTTTCTTGGCCAGGGAAAAAACAGTAAGTAAAACACTTCCTTCCATTGTGAAAGGGAAGGTCAATTGTACACAAAGCAGCTTTGCACAATGTAGTGTGTACAAATAGAAAACTTTGTCTAAAGTACACAGAGAAGTGTTGACAGGAAATCACAGAGACAGAAAAGGAAGATTTTGGATCCTCTGAACCCACTCATTTTTACAGGTTGAGGGTTTTTTTAAATACCCATTCAAATACTTGTAGGCAAAAAGTTATCCTAGACATGAAGATCCTACACTTGGTTAAAAGTATTGTGGTCTTCACAAATAAGATTAGTAAAAGGTTATTAAAACTGGTAACTAAAATTGCAGCGACACCAAGTAACTAAGAGCCAGAGATAAATTACACAGAACTCTGAAAATATTATTACATATGGTTAAAGCCGCAGGAAAAGTAAATCTTGCTAACTTTGCAAAGAACAAAATACCCCATTTTATTTCCACATTTCTTTCCCTCGTATTTCTTAACAAAAGGGCTGCAGTTTTCTCTAGGCTCTGATAAATATAGAAGCTGTATTCCATGTAGGGAGGGAAATCTTATTTGGATTGGGATACCTCCAACTATGAGGTATTTATTTGCTCTACAAGGAAAGAATTTACTATACCAAATAAGTTCTTAAATTATAACTCAAGGATTGCAATAAATTCATGATTACACACATGCAGAGAGATCATATTCACACTTGGTCATAAGAGGACCTGAGCCCATAAATTCACTTTGATGAGGGAGAAGAAACACTCCTCTTTTTACTTAAACTCCACCTCTAACAAGGAGGGATCTCCCCTTCCATAAATATCTTTGGGGAAAAATATATTAGTGAAGCAAAACACAGGCTACTTCAGCAGCAAAACCCTGAATATAAAGGCATCTAATATTTGTTCTACATTATCCTTCATGTGAAAGGAACTAAAACTGTACGTTCCGCCGTGAGATCGGCATCTAGTAAATAAAGAGTTGGAGGCAAACACATTGATCAACATGTTGAGAATTACAACATGTTGTGATCTTGTCAGCACTCAAGATAAGAAGGGTTAGGCCTGGTCAATATTTGAATGAGAAGCTTCCAAGGAACAAAGAAGTGGTGATTCACTGTGTGGTGCTTTTACCTCCAAGTTAACAATATTCCAGAATGGTAAAAGGATATACTGTAATGCTGGAGATGCTCACTCCTAGATGAGACAGTGGTCCTAAGCACTTTTGGCCAAGTAAAGTTTGCAGGAGCAGGGTATTCATTTTTGTGCCCTAGCCAAATTACAGTTTGGGTTATTACATCCTGCTCTGTAGTTTCAACTGGATGTGGTATTCTTCACTTCCTTCCCTTAACCATTATATAGTATTACTGTGCACTATTAAACAGCTACCATTTTTACCCCACAAACCACTGCATCTCAGTGGTGGATGAAGTGATCTTTGTACATAATTTGTCATCATACAACCCATTTGTAAAGGGTTCTTGGATTATTTAGAAAAAAGGAGGCCATATAAATATAACTTAGAGAATTTTTTCACTTCCAGGTCCCAGAAACAAAGGCAAGGTTTTCATCTCGAGGCCAAAAGACCAAAAACATCAAGACACTTGATCACGGCCTTGGATAGACCAAGAGACTACCTACACTTGACCAGAGCTCGGACTACTTTTATTAAGCCAGCAATTCAGACTTGAAATGGGTATATATTCTAACATGTTGATGACTAGAGATATTCTAAGCAAGGATTACACTTTGACCAAACTGTAGGAAATTAAAAAACACTAAATATCTGGGTTTTTTTGTAAAGAGTCAAATTACGGGGCAGCTCTAGCAGCACCAGAGTTAAGGTTGCAACATGGTTTCTGTTTAAAGGCAAATTTTCAATCTTCATCCAAAAATACACATAAAAAATGTTTAATAAAATGGAGTTGCAGGGCTCCCAGGAGCAGAGTTCCTAGCTTTGCACTTCCTGCAAGAGGAGCAGCAGACACATTCACAGCCCCTCAACTGACAGTTCCTCCTCTACCCTTTGTCCACTCAAGCTTAAGAGATACCATGAAGGAACTAAGAAAGAGAAAAGAGTTGACAGTTGAGGGGCACAGCTACCAGTTCCTCTCTTTGGACTGCTGTCCCAGGTAGTCAGCTGGCACGAGGAAGGCACTTGGAAGCTGTGTTCCTTTGAGCCATTCAGCAATCAGCTCTCACCCTCTGTCACCCACATAAAACCATCGGGGGAGGAGAGGGGACGGAGGGAGAAGAATGGCTTTCAGGAACAACCACATGACCTTGACACTCCCCCTGTGGGGATGCCAGAAAGAAAATTAACATCACAGTACTTCACATCCTTTACTAAATCTGCCATTTTTTCTATGCCTACTACAGCTCCAGATCAGGACTCCTATTCATAAAGTCCAATAGATCCTCATGTGCTGTTTGTAGTTCCACTGATCCAGGCAGCACTAGCTGCTGATCAAAATGGAAAAAAGTGGGCAGAATTAACGTTGTGTGGCAAATGAAGCAACACACTAACTGTACATTTCCTAGTTTTTACATATTTGTGACTTATGCAACATGACTACAGTACATTCTTTTCAGGGATATGTGGGGGAACCTTAATTAGGCATTTCTTTGTTCTCTAACAATTGAGTTTGGAGTTCTAAGTCCTACAGTCCAAAAGAATATGGGAAGAAAAAAAACCACAAATGTGAAGCACAAGCCTTAACTCTAATTAGATTTTTGTGAGTGAACAGATACTTGAAACAACCTGATTTAGTTTTTTACATGGATCTTAATTCATCAGACCTAAAGCCAATTGGCTTTTATGACCAAAGGATCAAATTCCCCACATCTTTTCAATTCTAGGTCACTAGTGGTTGCTATAATTAAGTACAATGGGAAGACAAACTCTAAAGTCAAATTCTTAGATGTGGTTAGATCCTGTCCACAGAGGCAAGATCAAGCCATGTTATAACATGATCTCCCAACAAAGTTTTGCTGTTTATGTCAAGCAGTATTAAGTCTCCATAATCCTGTTCATACATGTCCTTAACTTTTGCTTCAAATGCTGGAGCCAAGACAACATTTAAGTTTAATTATGTGAAGCTTGTTTATGCACCAATCATTAATATGACTAATATGGCTTTGACTTCTTTACACTATATAACTTCAGTTGAAAGCATCACACTTACTGCTATGAATCCTGTGGCACTGGGGTTAGGAAAGGAGTTGACTTTTCATAAAGTCCGCAGTAAGCTGTTTTGACTTTTGAACCGTCTTATATTTTTGAAACACGAGACCTGAAACAGTATACATCAGCTTTGAGTCTAGTCAAATCATTTGCAGGAATATAGCCCCATATTCTTTCAAGTGAGATGTAAAGGAAAAAACAAGGTTTATTTCAGACAACTGGTTCACCCTCTCTCCTCCACTCTCACCAGTTCTCTGGACCTTACTTACAAGGACAATGCTACATTAAACAGTAAACACAAAATAGCAAATCCCAGAACAGAGCAAGTCTGTCAAACATCTGGATTTAGCTTCCACTTCCCTCAGATTATGGAGATACTGCCTCTCCTCACAATTTCTCATGAGACATTCCATTATGTGTCTATCTTGAATTTCAATTTGTATTTCACTGTCAAGCATCCTATTGGATACTGTGCTAAAAAAAACATGTTCAGTTTTGATAAATGTGAACTGAACACTATGTAGCTCACTCAGCTCTTCACAACATTCATTGTCTCAAGTTTTCTTAAAGGTGGTGAAGCTGTAAGGATAGTTAGTGAACAACTCACTCTCTTCTCCCAAGAGATATGGTCTCATTCAAACCTGTGTTCCTCTGCAGGAGGAAATGAGTCATGTGGCACCCAAAAGCAGATACAGCACCCTGAGGACACACCCTCAATTTGCTTCAATATTGTTTATCCACTAATATTGCCAGGGCCAAAATATGTTCAGGACCTGAAACAGAATGAATGTCCCTCTGGCATGATATGTTTTCTGCACTGATGTTTCACAGGCCTTGGCTGCCTCTGTGTACATCAACTGACAAACTGCATTTAATTAGGATTGATGAGGGGCAATATTTGACAGTGTGTCAAAAATGATGCTGGCTATTTCAAAAATAGCTCCATTTCTAGTTCAGACACAGCTTACATATGAAATTGACTATTCATGCTACCTAGTCAGTTTCAAGTTGCTGTTTCCAGCACAAGATTAGTGTGTAGGAGCAAGTGCAATCACAGAGTGGATCCTACAAAGTGCACTCATTCCTCTCATTCTGGAGAGGAAAGCAATCTGAAAGTCAGGAAAAAGCAATCAAGTTATATAGGATATCCTGTTGCTCATCTTTTATAAAGCTATTAGAAACTAAGTGTTTAATCTATTAAGGAGATGCATGCTACAAAAATGGAATAAATAATATGCTTTAAAGGATGAACAGCTGCACATAGTCATTTTATACTAAACAGAATATTTTTTATCAACTTTGTAATAAAAATGTGAAGTAAACTTCACTATAAAGCTTTTCTGAATACAAAATTCAATTTTAAGCATTTGCAATATTTCTCAAGGCACTCCATTTCCTATACCTACCTCCCCTCTGCCCCCGTCAATCACCTCTGCTTTCACACAAGTTAACTGCTTCTACAGAAATATTTTATTTCTATATGCTCAGCAAGATACTTGAGAGTTGTTACAATACATTACACCACAACATGCCTACACACTACTGGCCTTTTAGTTTCACTTTTTCCCTCCACCCAGGAGATCCATCATTTAAACAATTTACCAGACTTACCATAAGGTCCTCATGTTCTCAAGTTTTAAGCCCAAAAAATGGGCAAACCAAATATTTGCAAAATAAACTACTGAATGACAAATAAGTTTCTTTCCTGGATGTCAGCTGTATAAACAATGCTCCTTTAAACAGTAAATGCTGTCTAAATGACTGCCAAAGTACATAGTTATCTTGTTTAAGAAGTGGTATTAAAGACCATCACACCCAAAGGAAGAAAAAAGATTTTCACAGATCAGCAAAGGAAGCAGAAGATGCCTGCAGCAAAAAAGAAATTCCATTACTAGCAATCTTTAAATAAAGACAAACTAAATGCAATTCACTCATCTAGGATGATGAAGTGAAGTTTCAAAGAAATAATCTGTCCAGTGTAATCTGCATAACAATGGCCAAGTTAATGTCAGAATATTTGACCAGCCCACATATATAACTTTATATCAAGCGGTAACTTTTTTTTTGATGCTTCACAAGCAATCCCTTGCTTAACCTATAAATAGCAATCCACTGAAAGACCATAAATATAGTCTAGTCTCTAGTGTCTTATGTAGGTCAGCATGAGGCATTATTTGAACTTCCATGCTAAATTAATATAGTCAGAATGACATAAGGGGCTCTCCACTGTAAACAAGGAGAAGGAAATTAGGTCTATTGGTACACTCAATCAACCCAGTTTAAAAAAAGTTATATTGCCATTTACTGGAAAAGGTTCTCAACTATAATGATACACTCATTCTCTACCCAGAGTTCGATAACAGTGCTCATCACCAAATTATCTTAATTTCTTCACACCCTCAATAGTGGAGTTGAGAATGCTCAGTCCCTGACTGATACATGTCTGGGGGTTCTCATTGTGCTGAGTTCCAGACTAAACTAGAATTTCTATTTTCCCAGAGCCAGCCATATAAAAAAGTATTTCTTCCCACCCTGAAACGATCCAGAGGATAATGCTTTACAGTCTGTTGTGAGAAAACACTCAAATTTACACACTCTTATGGAGATACCAATCAATCCTTTGATCTAGCCAAAATGGTGCTTACCACAAAACATGCCTAGAGGAGCTGGATGAGAACACAAAGGTGGCTGTATGCCACAGTTGCCATTACACTCCCAATTTACACTGGGAGCTGAACCAGATGCAGGAATTGGGGAACAGCCTCACAGCTGCTCTAACCTACACCTTGCTGTAAAAAATACTCAAGAGTCTGTTCCTTTAGCTAGGGTTGCCAAAGTACACCAGCACTCCAGCCATTCCTCCTTCCTGATATACCCTCTATACTGAGACCAGTGAAGTGAGCGAGGTAGGGCCAATTACATGAAGATTTCCACCTCCCCTATGCAAGTGCAATCTTCAGCTCAATGCTTAGGCTAACTATAATGCTGATGTGTTCACTTAATTTAAAATTTAAAAACTGAAATGCTAACAAATATTTTTAAGGCTGTTTTCAGTAATAAAAAGTTAGGAGAAAACTTGAAAACTGGTTCTACAACTGTTATTTGGACTGGATTTTATTTTATTTTTTAGGTTTTACATGCAGAATTGACAGTCAGCAGGCTCTAATTGCTCCTCTTTATGCATGGGAAAACAAACTGACAAAGCATTAACAATTTACATCTAGGTTTCTCTCTCGGCCATTTGCCCAGCCTCCTTTTGCCAAACTTTGGAATGTTACAAGTGACTGTGCCTATTGCAGTAGTCAAACCAAACCTGTTTGGTCTTCAACTGCAAAATTGTTATTTGGTCAAAAAGCTCCTTCCTGGTCACCCCAGCAGCCAAGTGGTATGCAAAGATCTCAATTTGCACAATTTGCTCAGCTCATTTCACAGGCATCACCTGGACAAAACAGCAGTAGCAATTCAGGAGAGAAGAATATTGCTGCCTCTTAGAGGTGCCAGAACTTTTGGAGTGGGTGACTCATAATTGCCACAGCTATTAGCATCATTCTCCAGAGTTATTTATTATGGATTACAGTGGGGGACTCGTATAAGGATGTAGCCTTGATTCATCAGATTAGGGTTGTCAAAGACAGCTGGATGTTATGCTGGCCATGTCATTCCAATGGGTACTGTTGGCTACGAAACTGACATGCCTTAATCATATCAATACAATGAGCCATTGGCTCGGGTGAACTTTGACTTTGACTCTTGCGCTATGTAGCTGTAGCCTTACCTTTCCACGGTGAGAATGAAGCCATTGCTTCTGTTTCCCTCACTGGCAAACTGGTTTTCCTGTCTAGCTAAATTACAAAACTCAATCCCTTCCCGAGTCATAAAGGCCAAGTATACAGTCTAGACAAAAGAATATCCTCTAGTTCTTTTCCTCTCTTCTCTGTGGTAGGGCCCCTAAGCAATACTGCTCTCCCTTTTTGAAGGCCTTCAACCCCAGACAACAAAGCAGGTGTCAGGTCCAACTTTAAACTCTCACTGCTTCTCTTTCTGCAAGTCCACTCCCTTTGCTTTACCAGTCTCTAAGCCCAGGTCTACATTAGGTGGGTGGGGGTGGGGTCAACCTAAGATACACAATTTCAGCTAAGCGAATAGCGTAGCTGAAGTCGGCGTATCTTAGGTCGACTTACCTGGCCGCGAGGACGGCAGCGAGTCGACCGCTGCCGCTCCCCCGTCGACTTCGCTTCCGCCTCTCGTGAGCTGGAGTCCCGGAGCGCGATTGGGGATTGATTTGATCGCGTCTACGCTAGATGCGATAAATCGACCCCCAATAGATCGATCACTACCCGCCAATCCGGCGGGTAGCGAAGACCTGCCTTTAGTTTCCACCTCAGGGACTTGGCTATGTCTGGCTGTCTTGCCAAATGACATCCTCTCCTCAGGGTACTTTACTCAGTTGTCTACTTAGGCCACTTTCCAGGCTCTTTGAGGGGCTTTTTCCAAAGCCCACCCCAGAACTCCTTGGACTGGAGAGACCTAGGGCTCCTACCCCTTTCTAGTTTCACTCTCAGAACAGCAGGTCTAACTCCTTTCCCTGATCTCCCACATGCCAAGAAAAGGGAGCTGAATAGACACCATCCCTTCCAAATATTTTTTTGCCATCCTCTAACACCCAGGCTTCCCTCTGGTTGACAAGTCAGCGTGCCTTCTGCAAAAACAGCAAAGTGCTGCACAGTAGGACTGTGAATGGAATGGTATGAGCAATGACAGTATCATATAAAGAATCTGAGCATTTTTACCACTATGATTTAACCGTACTCATAACTGATTAGATTATGGTGATAAAAATGCCCAATTTCTTCCACTGTTCCTGAAAACTGAGTTGCAAAGTATAGTGAATTACATCTCCTAACATTCTTAGTGCAGACAACGTCTTGTTAAATGCATAAAATGTATAACATCACAAAACCTGTAACAGTGCTCATGCAGAACAGAGTTTAAATATCATTCAGAGAACAATTGCACAAGTTCTCCTTGGGCTCTTCACACAGCAGAGCCAATAAATCTAATAAATTATGCTATTTCCAATAAGCTGAATTTATTTTAATGTTTGAGACTTGACTGGGGTTAAGTACCCTTTTTAAGTCTAGAATTTGCCTGCCAGGTTATACTTTTCTATATTAAAGTACAGCAGTAGTTCTACAGGAACACTAAGAAGTGAAGTGACTTACTTAGTGGAAGGACAGACAATATGATTTTTGGGTTCTGATTCCTAGTACCCCTTGCTCTAACCACTAACCAAAACAAAATTCAACAGAAAGTCTCAACCTTGTTATTTGTTGTCAGTTTTATGAGAAAGGCTGGAGACTTGAGTTTTTTGGATAAATGAAGTCAAAGTCAGTTACCCAAACTTTCCCTTTCAAATTTAAGAATGCTGGGAGGGGAGGGAGGAGAAATTAGTGGCAGCTGGGAAAGGCCTGGTAAGGAGGAGAATGGTACCTTGGGAAATTCTAGGTTGAAATGGGTAAGAAGAGAATTGTTGAAGCAGGAGATGTAGCTAGGCTAGTAGGTGGTGAGGGACGCAGAAGTAGAAGCAGAGAGGATCTGGTAGATGGAAGGACCATGAGTGCCTGCAAGCCAGCCAGTAGGCTACACACTGGATGCATATAGCTGAACAAGCAACAGGAGCTGCAGCTACCTGTCAGCTGGGAGCGGGAGGATGAGGCTGCAGAGCATGCTATAGCATGGCAGGAGAGCTGCAGTCCTCATACATGAAGGCGTTCCCAACATGCCATTAAAAAGGATTAAAGGTTAAAACTTTCTAGCATAATCATTAATGCTAAACATCACTTGGTCACAAGTTTTGTCAGCAGATTGCTAGGAAACAGCAATAGAACTGCAGCAGCGAGAGAGACACGAACACCATTCAATATCAAATATTTAGAACAATGACAGGTACTTACCTCAAAACATGTTAGAAATGTTAGTAAATATTCATTTAGCTATATAAATCCTTTTCAGTAAGCAGGTGTGACAGGTTCCATAACAGATAGAGAACTTGTGCTGCATTAGCCAGCATTCCTCCCCACCCCACCCCTCTTGGTTTCCTGTCCTTTTACCTCCATTTGAGAGGTCAGATATTCCCTTATCTCCCACACACTCCCTCATCCAAGCCTTTATTTAAAAAAAAAAAATGACTGAATTCTAATTTATCCCTTCTCATGTTATATCTTCCCTCACCATTTACAATCCAATGCTGATGGATCATACTCAACAATCTGAGCTCTCTCTTAGAGAAAGCTGTTAACATAGTGATCTTTTATACAAACCTCCTGGATCAGGCTGTCAAACAAAAACCATATTCTTCGTAATTCAATCATTATGTCTAAGCAGCATTAAACATGGAGGATGTATCTCATGCTGCTCTAAAAGCTATTACATATTCCTTACTTCTGAGCATTCTATCTTCCCATCTAGAATAGCAAAGGAACTCTCCATAAAATATACAGCTTTTGCAATGTATATCAATCATCTCTCCAAAACAGTAATAGGATTCAGCTATGAAGATCAGCAACCCATTCTCCGGCTTCCAACTTCTCAGTCAGTAGTCTACTAACTTCAAGCAAAAACTCTACATCAACTGTATCCCACCCTAACTCTTTTTCGTTGAGCACAACCAACTACCCGGATATGTACATTTTCCTTCCCTGACTTTTGCCCAAAAGATGCCCCATACTGCAGTCTGCTATTGACTCCAATCGGTTTGTGTCATAATTAGAAACTGTTGTCCTTGGACATTCTATCACAATAGCATATTGTAATAATTTAGAGATTATACTGGCTCCTCATTAAACAGCTGATTTTAAAATGTCTGATTACCCGTTATATAGCACTCAAATTTTACCTTTAATGGTCTTGTGAATTTTTACCAAACAATATAATCTAAAGTTTGCCTGACATTTTTGTGGACAGAGATCTTGTGTTATAGTATTTTGTAAAGATCTTCATAGAAGTCATCATATAATTTCCACTCAAGCCTTGCTGAAAGTCGAAGTTACATTCGACAAACTACTGAAGCCACTGAACACAGCTGCTTTTGATTATTTGCTCTTGACTTGTTTTAGCGCTGGTAAAATAAACTTGACAGTTTTAAGATCTTCAGGACCTATACACTCACAAGAACACAAACGTAACCCATCGTGAAATACTCAATTTGTTATCTATTAATTTATTAATAGGGTAGAGTTGTGGAATGCTTGTTTTATTAAATTCTGTTCATCTTAAATGACTTTTTAATGTGTCCTACAGAAAACAAAAACACTAAAAACAAAGACAAGAAGAACTTTTTCTGGAATCAATCAAGTTAAAAAACACAAGCTAAACCTAAAGTTGACATCTGAGCAAAGTTCAGTTGAATTTTTAAATATTTAAAGTAACATTGAGACTGGGTAAATATACCAGATTGCACTCACATAAAGATTCACCAATTATCAGTTTACTGTAAGACAGAACCTGCCAAAGCTTCAAAAATAAGATTTTAATTAAAACTGCTTTAAAATATTATAGAAAATATATGACAAGAAATGCTTCTCATCCTGTGAAATTTCGGAATACTACAATAAGCAAAATGGGGGCAGCACTCAACTATTCATTGGAGACTTCTCAAGGTACTCAGCCTAAGATATACTGATATATGTGGACAGGAACCCAAAGAAAAACACTGTACTCAACCTCCAGTAGCACCTAATGCTGTCTGAACTTTTAGAAAGGCAATGTTCCAAGCTTCAAGCTACCCTAGGAAAAAGACTCCAGGCTGACATTATGTGAGAAGGACCCACACTGTTGAAACAAACACACACACACACACACCCACACCCCTGTGGCCCTGACCCGACACACACCAACTATTCTAGCGATGGGCCACTCTGCTCCTGACTCACTGTATTCTTAGATACTACAGCAGATAAAATTATTTACTCCTGGGGGAATTCTGCACCACTACATAACGCAAAATTTGTGCAGAATTAATGCTCTGTGCATAATTTCCTTTTTCCCCCTGCAGAATTGGTGCTGCAGAGCTACTGGCCGCCACTAGGGTAGTTGCGACTGTCTGAGCTGGGGGTGCACCCCATGGCTGGGCTCTGGGAGGAGGGGTGCAGGTGTCTGGGGCAGGGAGGGGACCAGCTGGGCTCAGGGGTGGGGGTATCTGGGCGGGGGGGGGGTGCAGCTGGGCTTTGGAAGGGGAGGGTGCAGGGCCAGGAGGGGGCAGAGAAACCGGAACTGGGTTGCACTAAGGGTTTCTTCAACTCTACTCCTGGGGGAATCTTTTTTGTTGTCTGCTGACAGGTATTTTGAAATAAATTACCAAAATAATTGAAACTGGCATGCTTATATAGTGTTATTTTGACAAATAAAATATGCAGTATTTTGAAATATTGTGCACAGAATTTTTAATTTGTTGGTGCAGAATTCCCTCAGGAGTAAGAATTACAATGTGAAACTCCTGTAATATGCAGGTATGAGGAGGTGAAATACAAGTGAATGGCAAGTTTTGTTTTTGGTTAAATTAGATTTTTAGTAAGGTTTGTGGAGTTTTATTGAAATATTGGTTTTGTACTGCATAAATATTCAACAGCTGACCACTCCATAATTTTAAAGTTTGTGTTTAATAGCATAGTGAAAATGGTGTTTGGAAAGTCAGGTAAGCGGTAGATTTTCCTCAGTGGATAACATCCCACTAGAAAGCTGGCTAAAGTGAGGTGAAATAATTTTCATGTTACCTTTACCTTCTAGAGTTGAATATTTAGACTAGAATTTTCAGAGGAGCCTAACAGAGTTAGGCACCAAACTCCTATTGGCTTTTATTAAGTCCTTTAAAAATCCCAACCTTAATGCAATAATTATTTGTATTACCATAGCACCTAAGATCCCTATTCATGGGCCAGGAAGACCACATTCTACTAGGGACCATACAAATAGACCAAAAAGATCGTGCCTGCCCCAAGGTGTTTACAGTCTAAGTAATAATTCCTGACACCACCCTGCATGCATACATTATCCTACAGTTATTTTATCTTGTGTATTATGGCATCACCCGGAGGCTCCTGATCAGGACAGGGGTCCCATTAATAGCTACTGTACACACAAAGCTACTGTAGCCTCATACTACATAGGTATGGTGTTCCAAAATCCATTCCAGGCATACATTCTCCTCCTATCCCACCCACCCCTACACACAAAAACACTTATTCCACCGCACTCACCTCATCTGCAGGCATGTAGGGCATTAAGAGCATGATTTGCCCCAACACACACACAAAATAAAGTTGTTTGGGCAAATAGGTAAGTGAGGAAAACCCTGTAAAAATGGCTATTGATAAATGCGGATTGAGTACAAGACCTTGCATCATTCAGCCAAAAGAGAATGCTTTTTTTTTTTAAAAAAAGAAAAATATTGCAAGAAAACAGGCAAGAAAGGGAGAAAAGAAAAATCTTTTCTGAGCAGCTTGCTAATGAAAAGCTGATTTACACTTAGGACTAAGTGATTATTAAAACACTCCACTGGTAAAATGTATTTCCGGTAGGGTACGGAGTATGGGTGTGTATAAGTGCAGTGTTACTGGTATTTTTTCTAATTAAATATACCTGGTATTGATATTACAGGCTAAGAATTCACGGTTCTAGGAACTGCCTTTTTATCCTTTTTCTTCACTCACTGACTACACTTATTTTCTGCCCTGTTAAATCAATATTTTTAATAAGTGTTTACTAAGTTATTCCAGCAATGTGGCTGAGGCGCAACTTAACATTTGGAACCCCAGAAAGACAGTCATAAGGAAGTGAATCAATGGGGTTCTACAAATAACACAATAGACTATCACTGTTCTGTTTAGTTGTGCCAATCAGATTAGATAAGGCAGAGATAAGAGCAGACATTTCCTTTCTGTAGTTTCTAATTAAAGAATAAGTATATGTTACAAAACAGTCTTATACTGTGCAATTTTTCTTTGAAACCTTTGTATGTTTACTAGCTTTGCTGTTATATGTTTTAATCTCGTTCTCACAGATATCTAAAATAAATAAGAGAAACTTGATCTAAATACAAATTCTACCCTCGTCTGATACACCTATAAAGACCAAGGCAATTTTTTTGGCCCAAGAGATCTGGACATAGTATGCACAGCCTTCATTTTAAGAGTAGTAAAATAGCTAGGAACTGATAAGTGCAATTACTGATGTACTTAGCCTGTGCAACCATGGTGAACACTGAACTAAAACACCAAGTGGAAAGAGAGGGCCAAAAGTGATTTAGCAGCTTGTACCTATGTTGGGAACCTTTATGTCTCGGTTTAATTTCTGTATGTCTCGAATACACAAGTGGATACTAAGGCCTGGTCTACACAAGTAAGTTTTACGTACATGGCCATGTCTGTCAGGATGATTTCCCTCCCCCACTCCAAACCAGCAAAGCTCTGCAGCAAAAGCCCTAGTGTAGGCACAGTTGTACCAGCAAAAATGTTCTTTTGCCACTATAGCTTATTTTATGCCACTTGAGGAATTGGTTTACACCAGTAGAGCTGTCTCATAGACTCATAGACTCATAGACTTTAAGGTCAGAAGGGACCAATATGGTCATCTAGTCCGACCCCCCGCATGATGCAGGCCACAAAAGCTGACCCCCCCACTTTCCCTTAGCTCTGCTGTTGAAGTCTCCAGATCGTGATCTAAAGACTTCAAGTCGCAGAGAATCTTCCAGCTTGTGACCCCTGCCCTATGCTGCGGAGGAAGGCGAAAAACCTCCAGGGCCACTGCCAATCCACCCTGGAGGAAAATTCCTTCCCGACCCCAAATATGGCGATCAGCAGAACCCCGAGCATACAGGCAAGAATCTCTAGCCAGACCCTCATTTTACCAGCGATGGCCGTTATTGCCTAATTGATTAGAATCATGTAATCCCATCAAACCATTCCCTTCATAAACTTATCTAGCCTAATCTTGAAGCCAGAGAGGTCTTTCGCCCCCACCGTTTCTCTCGGAAGGCTGTTCCAAAATTTCACCCCTCTGACGGTTAGAAACCTTCGTCTAATTTCAAGCCTAAATTTCCCCACGGCCAGTTTATATCCATTCGTTCTCGTGTCCACATTAGCACTGAGCTGAAACAATTCCTCCCCCTCCCTGGTATTTATCCCTTTGATATATTTGAAGAGAGCAATCATATCCCCCCTCAGCCTTCTTTTGGTTAGGCTAAACAAACCAAGCTCCTCGAGTCTCCTTTCATAGGAAAGGTTTTCCATTCCTCGGATCATCCTAGTTGCCCTTCTCTGTACCCGTTCCAGTTTCAGTTCATCCCTTTTAAACATAGGAGACCAGAACTGCACACAGTACTCCAAGTGAGGTCTCACCAGCGCCTTGTATAACGGAAGCAGCACCTCCCTGTCCCTACTAGAAATACCTCGCCTTATGCATCCCAAGATCGCATTCGCTTTTTTCGCAGCCACGTCGCATTGCCGACTCATAGTCATCCTGCGATCAACCAGGACTCCGAGGTCCTTCTCCTCCTCAGTCACTTCTAACCTATGCGTCCCTAGCTTATAACTGAAATTCTTATTAGTCATCCCTAAATGCATCACCTTACACTTCTCACTATTAAATCTCATCCTATTACTAATACTCCAATTTACAAGGTCATCCAAGTCTCCCTGCAGAATATCCCGATCCTTCTCCGAGTTGGCAATGCCTCCCAACTTTGTGTCATCCGCAAACTTTATCAGCCCACTCCTACATTCGGTTCCGAGGTCAGTAACGAATAGATTAAATAAAATCGGACCCAGAACCGAACCTTGAGGAACCCCACTGGTGACCTCCCTCCAATCTGACAGTTCACCTTTCAGTACTACCCTCTGCAGTCTCCCCTTTAACCAGTTCCTTATCCACCTCTGGATTTTCCCATTGATCCCCATCTTATTCAATTTAACCAATAATTCCTCATGTGGAACCGTATCAAACGCTTTACTAAAATCGAGGTATATTAGATCCACCGCATTTCCTTTATCTAGAAGGTCTGTTACTTTCTCAAAGAAGGAGATCAGGTTGGTTTGGCACGACCTGCCCTTCGTAAACCCATGTTGTAATTTGTCCCAATTGCCATTCACCTCAAGACCCTTAACTACTTTCTCCTTCAAAATTTTTTCCAAGACCTTACATACTACAGAAGTTAAACTAACAGGCCTGTAGTTACCCGGGTCACTTTTTTTCCCCTTCTTGAAAATAGGAACCACATTAGCTATTCTCCAGTCCAACGGTACCACCCCCGAGTTTACAGATTCATTAAAAATTGTCGCCAAGGGGCTCGCAATTTCTCGCGCCAGTTCCTTCAGTATTCTAGGATGAAGATCATCTGGTCCGCCCGATTTAGTCCCGTTTAGCTGGTCAAGTTTGGCTTCCACCTCTGATACTGTAATGTCTATCCCCCCTCCTCTATTCCCCTCTGTCCTACTCCCTCTATTCCTAAACCCTTCATTAGCCTTATTAAAGACCGAAGCAAAATATTCATTTAGATATTGTGCCATGCCTAGATTACTGTTAATTTCCACTCCATCCACATTCTTCAGCGGTCCCACTTCCTCTTTCTTTGTTTTCTTCCTATTTATATGGCTATAAAACCTCTTACTATTGGATTTAATTCCCCTCGCAAGGTCCAACTCTACACGGCTTTTGGCCTTTCTCACCGCATCCCTACATGCTCTAAACTCACTAAGGTAGGTTTCCTTGCTGATCCCTCCCTTCTTCCATTCTCTGTACGCTTTCTGTTTTTTCTTAATCGCCCCTTTGAGACTCCCGCTCATCCAGCTAGGTCTAAATGTCCTGCCCACTAATCGTTTTCCCTTTCTCGGGATACAGGCCTCAGACATCTCATGCAACTTCTGCTTGAAATAATCCCAGGCGTCATCTGCCTTTAGATCCCTAAGTATGTTAGCCCAATCCACTTCCCTAAGTAGTTGCCTTAATTTATTAAAGTTGGCCTTTTTGAAATTGTAAACCTTAGTTACAGTATCATTTCTGTTAATCCTTCCATTAAGTTTAAACCGAATTAGCTCATGGTCACTCGAGCCAAGGTTGTCCCCTACAACCATTTCTTCAACGAGGTCCTCACTACTCACCAGCACTAAATCTAAAATGGCATCCCCCCTCGTCGGTTCACTTACTACTTGATGAAGGAATTCATCTGCTAGTACGTCTAAGAACATCTGAGCCCTATTATTGTTACTAGCATTTGTTACCCAATCTATATCTGGGAAGTTAAAATCCCCCATGATGACACAGTTCTTATCAGTTTTTACTTCCCTAAAAACATTAAGTAGTTCTGTGTCCGCCTCCAGGCTAGATCCCGGCGGTCTATAGCACACCCCAAGCACTATCTCAGGGGAGGCTCTAGTAGTTCTTTTACCCAGTGTAATTATTGCCCATACAGACTCTGTCTTATCCATCCCATCACTTATTATTTCTTTACATTTTATTTCATTATTGACATATAATGCCACTCCCCCACCTTTACCTTTTCTCCGGTCATTCCTAAACAGCACATACCCTTCCATACCTGTACTCCAGTCATGATTACTGTTCCACCACGTTTCGGTTATTCCCACGATATCAGGTTTCATTTCTTGGACCAGGAGCTCCAATTCCTCCATTTTGTTACCTAGGCTTCTCGCGTTGGTGTATAAACATCTTACCGTATGCTGTCTATCCTTTCTCCCATTAGTTATGCAATTTGGAACGGACCCCATGCTGTCCATCCGCCCCCTCTTTCTTATGTCCAATTCCCTACCCCTATCTATGCCTGTGCTTAACTCCTCACACTCCTTTTCTGTGTTGGAATCTGGCGTGGAGATTACCTGAACATCTCCCAACCGTCTCCCCCAAGTTCCTAGTTTAAAGCCCTTTTGATGAGATGAGCCAGCCTCCCTCCCAGAAGTCTATTCCCTTCCCTACTCAGGTGAAGTCCATCCCGTGAGAACAGCTGTCTGTCCCCGAAAGCCTCCCAGTGGCCATACATCCCAAAGCCCTCCTTATAACACCACTCCCTTAGCCAGCTATTTATCCTCATAATTCTGTCGGCCCTTTGCTGTCCTTCTCTTGGAACAGGCAGAATCCCACTAAAGATAATCTGAGCCTCCACTTCCTTAAGCGTCTTCCCCAGCCTGGCATAATCTCCCTTTATTCTCTCTAGCGAGAACCTAGCCGTGTCATTCGTTCCTACGTGAAGGATGATTAAAGGGTTCTTACCCGCTCCTTTTAGGATCCTTTTCAACCGCAGGTCCACATCCCTTATCTTAGCGCCCGGCAGACAGCACACCCTTCTGTTTTCAGGGTCCGCTCTGGTCACAGGCCTGTCCAACCTCCTCAGTAAGGAGTCTCCAATCACATAAACCTGCCTTTGCCTGGTGACAGTACTCTGTACAAATCTATCCCCTGTCCCCTGTAGTCGTACCTCTTGTGTCTCTCTATTTTCCCTTATAGTCCCCCTAGTGCCATCCTCTATCCTACTGGGGCCCGGTATAGGTGCTGTCTCCATCAACTCCTGCCCTCTCTCTATTGGACTAGCCGCTCTTCTCTTCTTCCTCTGCCTCCCACCATCAGTTATCACCTGTTGCCTCTCTTCCTCGTTATCCAAACACTCAAACCTGTTCCTGAGTTCTATTCCCCCCTCACTAGCCCTCCTTTTCCTTGGCCTGCTCCTCACAGTTACATGCTTCCACTGATCTTGCTCTGCCCCTGACCTTCCCCCCTCACAGACCATAGCCTGTGCTTCCACCTGTACCCCTGAGCATTCCCCTTCTGCCACACCCAGCTTCTGCTCCATTAGCTGCTCGAATCCCCTTCTAAACTCTACCATAGTATCTACCTGCATCTGGAGCCCTCTAATCTTTTCCTCTAGCAGGTCTATCAGGCGGCATTTCATGCACACATACCTTTGTTCAGGCTCCCCAGGGAGGACCATGTACATACCACAGCTGCTGCATGCAATCATCTGCATAGTGTCCCCCGCTGCTTGGCTCATGGCTGCTGTGGTCTCTGCCTGCAGCTCCTGGGAACACACAGCACACCGCGCGCCGCGCCCTCCTGCCTCCCCTTCCACCTCCCCCTGTGAACTCCCACTTAAACTCCCCTGTTAGCAGCCCTGTTTGCCGGCTCCTG